>NW_022196896.1:88069446-88070539 GCF_008632895.1 Mastomys coucha
ATTTGTCAATTCTTGATCTTAGAGCATGAACTATTGGTGTTCTGTTCAGGAAATTTTCCCATGTGCCCATGTACTTGAGACTCTTCTCCACTTTCTTTTCTGTTAGTTTATGTATATCTGGTTTTATGTGGAGGTCCTTGATCCACTTGGACTTGAGCTTTGTACAAGGAGATAGACATGGATCGATTTGCATTCTTCTACATGCTAACTGCCAGTTGAGTCAGCACCATTTGTTGAAAATGCTGTCTTTTTTCCACTGGATGGTTTTAGCTACTTTGTCAAAGAACAAGTGACCATAGGTGTGTGGCTTCATTTCTCGGTCTTCAATTCTATTCGATTGATCTACCTACCTGTCACTGTACCAATACTATGAAGTTTTTATCAGAATTGTATTCTACCAGAGGTTCTTTTATTGTTGAGAATAGTTTTTGCTATCTTAGGTTTTTTGTTATTCCAGATGAATTTGCAAATTGCACTTTCTAAGTCTATGAAGAATTGAGTTGGAATGTTGATAGTGATTGCATTGAATCAGTAGATTGCTTTTGGTAAGATGGCCATTTTTACTATATTAATTCTGCCAATCCACGAGCATGGGAGATCTTTCCATCTTCTGAGATCCTCTTCAATTTCCTTCTTCAGAGACTTGAAGTTCTTGTCAAACAGATCTTTTACTTGCTTAGTTAGAGTCACACCAATGTATTTTATATTATCTCTGACTATTGTGAAGGTTGATGTTTCCCTAATTTCTTTCTCAGTCTGTTTATCCTTTGTGTAGAGGAAGGACACTGATTTGCTTGAGTTAATTTTATATCCAGCTACTTTGCTGAAGTTGTTTATCAGATTTAGGAGCTCTCTGGTGGAATTTTTGGGGTCAGTAAATTATACTATCATATCATCTGCAAATAGTGATATTTTAACTTCTTCCTTTCCAATTTGTACCCCTTGACCTCCGTTCGTTATCTAATTGGTCTAACTAGAACTTCAAGTACTATACTGAATAGATAGGGAGAGAGTGGGCAGCCTTGTTAGTCCCTGATTTTAGTGGGATTGCTTCAAGTTTCTCTCCATTTAGTTTGATGTTGGCTACTGGTTT
>NW_022196896.1:88071551-88112706 GCF_008632895.1 Mastomys coucha
CAGCTCCTGGTTTGGTTGCTTCTTTGTATAGTTCTTTTTGTTTCTATTTGGTTGATTTCAGCCCTGAGGCTGATTATTTCCTGCCTTTAACTCCTGTTGGGTGAATTTGATTCTTTTTGTTCTAGAGCTTTCATATGTGTTGTCAAATTGCTGGTGTATGCATGCTCCACTTTCTTTTTGGAGGCACTTAAAGCTATGAGTTTTCCTCATAGGACTGCTTTCATTGTGTTCCATAAGTTTTGGTATGTTGTGGCTTCATTTTCATTAAACTCTAGAAAGTCTTTAATTTCTTTCTTTATTTCTTTCTTGACCAAGTTATCACTGAGTAGAGTGTTGTTAAGCTTCCACGTGTATGTGGGCATTCTATTGTTCATGTTGTTATTGAACAGCCTTAGTCCATGGTGATCTGATAGGATGCAAGGAATTATTTCAATCTTCTTGTATCTGTTGAGACCTGATTTGTGACCAATTTCATGATCAATTTTGGAGAAGGTACCATGAGGTACTGAGAAGAAGGTATATCCTTTTGTTTTAGCATAAAAGTTCTATAGATAATCTGTTAAATCCATTTGTTTCATAACTTCTGTTAGTCTCACTCTGTCTTTGTTTAATTTCTGTTTCCATGATCTATCCATTGCAAAGAGTGGGGTATTGAATTCTCCCACTATTATTGTGTGCCGTGCAATGTGTGCTTTGAGCTTTAGTAAAGTTTCTTTTATGAATGTAGATGCCCTTGCATTTGGAGCATAAAGGTTCAGAATTGACAGTTCATCTTGGTAGATCATACTTTTGATGAGTATGACGTGTCCCTCCTTATCTTTTTTGATTACTTCAGGTTGAAAGTTGATTGTATTCGATATTAGAATGGCTACTACAGCTTTTTTCTTGGGACCATTAGCTTGGAAAATTATTTTCCAGTCTTTTATTCAGAGGTAGTGTCTGTCTTTGTCACTGAGATGGGTTTCCTTATGCAACAAAATGTTGGTTCCTGTTTACGTACCCAGTCTGATAGTCTATGTCTTTTTATTGAGAAATTGAGTCCATTGATATTAATGGATATTAAGAAAAAAGTAATTGTTGCTTCCTGTTATTTTTGTTGTTAGAGTTGGAATTCTGTTCATGTGTCTATCTTCTTTTAGTTTTGTTGGAAGATTACTTTTTTGCTTTTTCTAGGATGTATTTTCCCTCCTTGTGTTGGAGTTTTCCATTTACTATCCTTTGAAGGGCTGGATTTGTGGAAAGATATTGTGTAAATTTGGTTTTGTCAAGGAATACTTTGGTTTCTTCATCTACAGTAATTGAGAGTTTTGCTCCGTATAGTAGCCTGGGCTGGAATTTGTGTTCTATTAGGGTCTGTATGGTATTAACTACATTTGGTTTTTGATCAATTAGTAAAGATGCAAACTGCCAATTTTTGGGCAGGGGGCAGGACACTTAGAGTTGTACAAGCTAAGATGAGAGAGGAATGGGAGAGAATCAGGATGACTTGGGGTAGAAGAATGGGACACAAGTGCAGCAGGATATAAAGTCAGTCAGTTTCGTGAGACTTCCTTGATTGAGTCTAGGATAGCATGGGTAGGTTTAGGAGTGCCCAACCCTTGTGATGGCTAAGGCATTTTAAAAATGAGCTAATATATATGAGTCTTCCATTTGCTGATCCAAAGATAGCTCCTGGGCAAGTGAATATTCGATCTGTCAGGAGCCAAAGAGGTACAGCAAAACTCCCGCTCAAGTGCTGGATGCCTGGTGCATCACAATTTTCTCCCAGTTTGATATGAAATCTTCTATGATATTTAATTATATTTTTTCATTTTTTGAGATTATATTATATTTAGATAACTTTATCCTACTTTTCATGTACCTCCCAAGTACCACCCCCTTTCTCTTTCAAATTAGTGGCGTCCTTTTTTAAAATTGTTGTTGTTATTTTGTGTATAAGAGAGAGATAGAGAGACAGAGTGAGGGAAGAGGGAGGGAGGGAAGGAGGGAAGGAGAGAGGGAAAGAGAATACAATATGCTTAGTCATCATAATATTTCTTGTATGTATATGTTTTCAGAGATGATCATTTGGTATGGAATAACAAATTGGTGTGCTCTTCCCCTGGAAAAGACTACTCCCACTCTGAGTTCTTTGTCTAAGGTCGAGGCTTCATGAGCTTCCTCTTTTGCATATTAGAATGTCCATTTTATCAGTTCATGTTTGGGTAACTGTGTTGATGAGACCTCATGAGTGTAGCTTCTATAACATTTTTAGGAGACACATTTACACATCAAATTTCCTATTGCTCTGGCAATTTTACAGTCTTTCTGCCCCACTTCTGCAATAATTTCTGAACTTTACATGTAGGAGCTCTAAATCGATCAATTGGGACTCGGCTCTTTAACTCTACCATTTTATTGGTTGAGGTTTTGTGTAATGGTCTCTTGTCTATTGAAAACATAAATTCCCTTCATAATGAATGAGAATTATACTTATAAGCATAAGTGTATAAGGTATAAGTTGTAGGTTCTCTGCCATATTCCATGACTTAACTAAGCTTGCATAGTTGGCTAGTTTTCCAGTCCCTGGCATGGTTTTTCTCTTATTGAGCAGGTCTTAAGTTCAATTGTAGAGCTATTGGTTACCACCAAGGTATGTGTGTCACTATTGCAGCCCTAGGTTTATCATACCATGCTGGCCATTGTTGCCATTCATAGGCATCATAGCTAGATAGGACTATTGTTTTTGTTTCCCTTCCTTGGAAACTTGCATGGAACCTTCTGGTACCATGAAAGCTAGCATGCCACCATGGAGGAGACTTCAGGTCAGATCCAACTCAAGTTCTGGATCCTGTGTCTGATATGCATGGTACTATCAGCAATGAGAACTTACCTTCTACCTCAAGGGTACAAACAAATGCAATAGCAATAGCCTGCAATATTTTGGGGAGTCATTTGGACAATCTGACCAATAAATAAAATGAGGGCTTCTTATTCCTGGTGTTGGGGTTTTTGTTAGGTGCCTTCTAGGGGAGTGTTGTTAACCCAGATGGGGAAATTTTATTTAAAAAAAATTATATCCATGTACTGCATTACAAATATTTATTATAGGTAATTTTAGCTAGATAATTAATAGTATAATTCCTCATGGCTTTAAAAAATATCCTTACTGTTATTTTATTCTCCACCCTCCTTCATCTGTATCTCTCTCTCTTACCTCCATAATTGAAGGCCCCCACCCCACTTTTTTCATTTCCTCTTCAAATCACAATTATTTAATAAATAAATTCAGATTTAATAAATGACACCTTTAACAGTACTGATGTGTATTATGGTTATCAGGGGTATTTGGTAACTTCTTGTAGCTAGCAGTTTCTTTTATCTTTTAATGAAATACAGTATACTAGAGAAGCATGATTTTCTTTCCTTCTTCTCATGTTTCAATGGACCTTGCTAATAGGTCTATGTATGTTTTAAATACATTTATTTGTATACATTTTCTATCTTTAGTATTTTATTGATTAAAGATACAACAGACCTGGAAGACATAAGGTGAATTGTTCAGTTTCTTTTGTATTTACTTTTATATTAACTGTATTATTATTTTAACTTGTCAGTTTACTGTTTGAATACAGTGCCTTGAGATCATAGCCACTCTTGTTACCCTCTCCTCTCCCAGCCCCATTAACACACTTATCTTCAGTGATGTCCCTCATACTGTCCTTGCTTGATGTATATGTGTCCAGCAGCCACTATTCTAATGGATTCATGGTTGCAACAACCATGTCATATCCATAAGACAGTGTTGCATGGAAGACATTCTCACCCTCTACCCTTTTCCCACTTTCCCACCCTCCTTCCATATTGCTCCTTGGCCTTGCTGGTGGTCATAGAGATGTGCTACTTAGGGCTGAGTTCTGAACAGACTCTTATTCTCAATACTTCGACCAGTTATGAGTCTATGAATCTGCATTAACCATTGCCCTCTATAAAAAGAAACTTCTTTGATTAAGGCTGGTGATACACATAGGTGTGTGTGTGTGTGTGTGTGTGTGTGTGTGTGTGTGTGTGTATTTTTTAAGGTCAAAATAAGGTAGTCATATATGGCACCATTCTGATGTCATGACACAGAAGTATAGCTCAGAAGCTCCAAGGACCTGAAAATTCAACATACCTATGATTCTTTGCCTTTTCTTATTTCCTGCCAATTGTCGTATTAAATAGCCATGACACTTCATGAGAACCCTATTAAGTGTTGTATGGACTGACTTTAAACAAAGTCAGGTCTAAGGTATGGATGACTTATCCATCTCTATGCAGTATTTCCTCAAGTAAAAGAGGGGAAGATGTGAATTTTATATAAAAAGCATCATTGAATGCATCTGCTGGAGCATTTAGCAGAGGCTTCATTTCAGCAGTGTGGCTGTATTTGGCAAGCAAAGAATTCCTCACTTTCTCTGCTGTGAGACCCCCAAGGAGACATTTATATTACTAATGCCGAATTTGCAAACCTGCATTTTAAAATTTAGCTTTCTTTGTATTCTGTGTCTCTCTGGGAGGTGTTCAGTACACTGAATCCTGTGCTTTTACCTCCTGCTAAGGATTTGAGTCCTTTCTCTAATTAATCATTAAGTGTTGTCAGTCTATCACGATGTAGCTAATTATCAGAGAAGAGTGTGTGTATTTCAGCCAGTCATGACCCTTTCCTGGGTAACTATAGAAACCTTAGCAGCACTGGTTATTAAAAACGTTATACAGTTTGTTTTTTAAAGCATTTTAGTCTTCGATAGTTATGGGGAAATAATTGGTTATCATATAGAAAGAATGGGAAGCTAGCACAAAACCAAGATTTTTAAATAATTTATGCATAGTAAAAATGTGTTCTAAATAATTTATAAATAACAGAAATGTGTTCTATAAAATATTTCTGACTGCTACTAAAATGAACCCTTGCCCCAGACCTCCAGCTTCATACATTACAGGGCTCTCCCACGATCTCATTCCACCCAAATATGGAAAATTCTTCTAATACAAGCCTGGGGAGAGTCCTAATAATCCATTTGGCACAGTGATATCAGAGTGTGGGGAATTTGCCCCTCTGGATATGAAACAGCAAAGTTCCAGGTTTGTGCACACTGGTGTACAAATGCAGACAGTGTTGACAGAGCAAAGTGCCATTGGTGCATTCTCCAAGCCCTTCTTTACACAGAAGGGATTAGAAGGAAAGCATCTCTTTCCTTCCTATTCTGAGCAATCCATCTGAGTCAGAAGGAGGGATGATCTTTCATTGTACTTTTTAATACGAAGCTCTGCAAGGATTCCAACCGGAATGACAGTGCCCATCAATGTGGAAATGAAAATTGGCTGCGTTTTTCAGGATGCTCCATATCCTACATCACTCAGGGAGCAGGTGACATCCCCTTTGGAGGAGGCAGTGCTTCAAGTGAGCTTTCCGCGGTCATTGGCAGAGGCGATGTTAGTGGTATGTAATTGTAGTGATTTTTTTCCCTGTTACGTGTGACCAGTTTATTTATAGATCACAATCCTCATGGATCTTTTTCTCCTGTACTCATTTTCTTTGAAGTCGAATACAGTGACTAGAATTTGAGTCTTCTTCTAGTTTAATGCCTGACTCTTAGAAATTTATTGTAGTAGATTAAATGATATTAAACCAAATGTACATAATGTACAAATTATGCAAATACTTTAAGCAGAATCATCATAATGCAAAATGTAAATTTAAGGTCCTATTTCACTCTATTTTAAAATATTGCAATAATACAACATTGTAATCATCTACACTTAATTGTTTTATCTTATCATTTATCATATACAAGGTTAATTCTTAAGGTATGTTTATTTCCATAATTGACTACATCATAGAATAAAGTGAGTTTTAATGTTGTCCTTTACTTTTATGATCAAAACATAACAGTTTTTACCATAGAGACTTTGGTTGCAAGCATAGTCAATATAAAACAATGTAGATAATCACTTTTCATTGCTGATCTTCTAATAAAAGTTAAATTCGAACTAACATTTGACCCAAATACAAGTAGTTCCAGTCATTGATGAATTTTTGGTGAAGAACAGATGCTTTGAAAGTTTTTGACCATATGCTGAGACCAAGCAGATAGTTCAGTTGGTATACCTAACTCAACTCTCATATTTGCTCTTTAGTAATATATTTGTTAGTCATGGAAGGCACTTAATAGACTGCTTGGTTGTTAATATGATGACACAATGAATTATGCTATTTAAAATATTTCACTGAGTGTTAATAGTTTTGCAGATTTTTATAATCAGACTCACTCTTAATACTTATTTCCTTTTACTACTACAAGTTTGCAGGCTAACAATGCTGTTGAAAGTTTGCTTGATGCTAAAAAATGAAAATTAAATCTTGTACTAAAACAGCTGAAGTCTCAAATTTTGTGAACTAAGAGGTGTGAGACTCGGTATGGAGAGTGTAATATCACTGGTTTCCTTATGCTGGAACGCTGCTTAGCCTAATTATCCAAGGATCTTGTGGTTCTCTGGCATGTTACAGCTGTGCCATTCCCTTTGTCTCTGAAATAACTGTCTTCTACAGTGCGTATGCATGAGAGAATGTTTTCTCATATCGTAGATCACTTAAGAATTCCATTCCTTGTTAAAAAGATACTATTTGCAAAATACATGTTAAGATACTGCTAGTTGTTTATCTGCTTGACAAAGTTACATCAATTTGTAAAATATTTTAAATCAGCCATTTGAAAATGAAATTTAGTGTAGCTAAAGCTATTGGCAATATTTTTAAATGTATTTTTCCATATAAGTTAGGCAATTAAGCAATGCATTATTTATTTCAGCAAGTCTGGTAATGTTTTAATTTTTTGTTTAATCTTCCCATTATTGGTTTCTGGTTATTTCAACTGACAAGCAGAAGCCCAGTCTTTCTAGATTTCTGACTAGTTTTCACTTTCAAAGAGTACTTGCCCTTGAAAACGCCTGAGTCACTTACCTATTGTAGTATTTTCCTTTAGTCCAGTAGGACAGTGTCTGTTTCACAGACTTCATTTTTTCATGCTGAGCTGATGTCAGTAAAATAGTTTGAACTGATTTAGCAACTTGATGTGCTTCTCACTGGCTTCTCTGTGCTCTTTATACAAAGGAGTCATTGAGAGCGACATCATGCTTGTAACACTATAGAAAGATCAAAACTGGCCTCGTGGAGAGAATCTGGAATGGCCGTAAGCCCATATTAGTCAGGTTGTATTTGTGTGAGTCTTCTCTTTCTGGCATTCAGACAGCTTCCTTTCTTCTGTAGCCTCTGTGGCCTCTTCGCTGTGTGCTACAAATAGAAAAGATCCTCACTGACTCTGCCTCTTATAAAGGCATTACCCCATAGTCATTGGGTCCCACCATTATGATGTCATCTATCTCAATCCTCTATTGCCATGCCTCCAAATACCACTGAGATTTTCAGAAAAACACAGTAGAGCCTGTTTCATGACGCTACTGTGTTACAGATTGTAAACCTAGGATGCAAGGCAGGAGTGTCTACCTGTATCACAGATGTGATTAGCTTGCCCAGAGTTCATATGCTCACCTAGTAACTATCTATTTTGCTTTGAAAAAGTAGTGAGGCTCTTAGAACTTTTTATACTAAACTTAGCAACTGTTTTAAAAATGTAGCTCTTATGTCCAATTCAATTTTATGCTGGCCTGATGATTTTTATGACAACTTTTATGTTATCCATCCTTCATAAACAGGTATGAGATCACGCAGGTTTATTCTGAGGATGCCAGTGATTATCACTCTGGGAGCTTTTGTGATTTATGTAGTCTTTGACTAGAAGCATGTAACTTGGATTAAGGAGCCAATGACCACAGAAGGGAGTCATTCTGTAAAATATACTTGACAAATCCAACTTTTCAACCTTGTAGCAACCAGTTCTTCAGTTACTATAACCTTAAAAGTCTAAGAGTTAATGATGATCCTACATGAAGTAAGCCTCAGAATAAATACAAGGATAAAGTAGTCTTTGAATATGCTGGCAGCATGAGCAGGTTTACCTACTGTTTATAACAAGAGAAATTGTGTTTCTACAAGCATAATCAGATTTTACTGATAACTTTCCATTAAAGTGATGGAAACTGATAGTTTCTTAACAGTTGTAGTTCTTTGACATCAATGATACCTTTTTCTACCTCTTTTTCCCCTAACATTTGTATGAATGCTTTTGATATCAGAGCAATCTGCCGCCTCTTTATCTCTGCAGCATAGGTTGTCATTAGCCACATCTTTGAATGCTAGATTTCTACAGATGGAAGTTAGTGGCAGGAGTTTCTCAGATGGGTCAGACTGTCTTACCTCTGTTCTTTATAGTACCTGCCATATTTACATTGGTAACTCAGTAAGTCATGTCTCCTTAGTGGTTTTTCTATAACTTGATACATTAAAGCTAGATAGATACTCTTGCAGTGCTGCATTAAATCTGAAATTAAAAATTAAATAGTATTTGCATATCTCAGTCTCATATGTCATGAAGTTATTCCTAATGGTTCCCTCACCTAGACATCAGGAGACTTTTTATCAGTTACTTGATTCTAATAGTTCAGTGCCTGACATGCAGCAAACACCTAATATATATGCATATTTCTATGTCAAATTAATTATTAGGCTCTATTTATTTTTATTCCCTTTCTTTATGAACTGTTTTGATTATTGGTTTGATATCAAGAAACTTTATTGGGTAGTATTAATCTGTCAAAATATATAGGCATGTGGAACTAAAATAAAAATTACTACTTTTTAGTTTGGGGCATAGCCTGAATTATATATGAGGGTGAAAAAAAAAAAACAGTGACAAACACTTGTCTGATTCTAATGGAATTTTACCTTCAGGAAATTAAGGGATACCTTTTTCTAAGACCCGATTTGCTATTCCTTTTTATTCTGGGAGATGCATTGCTTAGATTCTGTTTCCTTCTATAAAACATGTCCCAGTCAAACAATGTGTGACTCTTGTGTGCTATGAAGCTTTGAATTTACCACTTTTGTGTGCTTTTGTTCTTTTTGTGAATTGCTGGAGCCTAGAGATTCTGTGACCCGTCTGCACTTCAGCATCCACATAGTGGCCTGAATTTACTGTCATTTCCTTGGATGGCAATCAGCTAAGCAGTTGAAAAATCACCACATTGCCGGGTACCTTAGGAGGTCACCGCAACTTACTCTAGCTAATAAGTTTTGTGTCCTATCCATTTTCTCTTGACACTATTCTGCAGTACTCCTGATGACTTCATGACAAATATGGTCTTTTTAAACTTAAGAAATAATGTACATTGATTTTTTTTTTGCAAGCAAACAACAGAAACCCACAACTAGAGCAAGAGTTATCTTAGAGATGGTCCATGACAGTCTCCACAATGCAATGAGCAACTACATTCATCATAATAGCACTCAGCACACCAGATACTAGGAAAATTACAAGCGTGTTGCTCTCATTCTCAGTGCAATAAAGACAAACATATCAATAAAACTAAAACCCCTGTGCCAGCCATGCACTCTAGGATGATTGTGACTTAGAGAGTAGAGCTCGGCTCTCTGTGCACATATGATGTTACTGCTTTATTTCTTTAGACTTGAGATCAACTACACACATTTGGGCTTCTTGCTTGTTAATGGAGCTCTTTGCATCTTTTCATCAAAGTTGAAGGGGAAATTCATTTTTATGGCACCCTGTGAGTCCCTGAACGCATCTTTTCGAGTCCATGTTATGATGGAGTTAGGAACAAGGCTTCCCCACCCCAACGCACTGCCATCCCTCATCCTCAGGTGCACCTTCTCCAGGGGCTGTTTGATTTGCTGCCTCTGAGCTGATTCATCCAGAAAGGCACCTCATGCTGTATTTCAGTTTGTAACCCTCCTTCTTGCCTCTTAGACAACCCAGCTTTTCTCAGTTTGTTGTATATTAGAATTTCCTCCCCTAACAGTATCCACTATTGCTGCACAGACATTGAAGGGAGGTCCAGCTCCATCTCAGTTGTGAAGTTATATTTGGTGAATAGACACTTTAGCCAGCACCATTACCATTGCAGGTGGCAGTGGTGAGGGCATCTTGTAACTAACTGCCTCCTGGGTCCTACCTACTTACACTTACAACTGCATCATAAGTAGAAATTTTAGGGCGAATAAATGCTAGCCAGATACAGGAAAGATTAGCCCTTACTTTTCCTTGACCATAGGATTGCAAGGATTTTGATCTTTTTGTTCTGTTTTGTTTGTTTGTTTAGTGTGTATGTGGGCATTGAGACAGTTCAAATTCACACATTAAGATTTTGACCCAGCAATGTGAATTTTAATTGGTGGAAGTTATGGCCCTTTGTATCCTCTGAAAAGTTATTCTTTTTTATTTTATTTGTATGTGCCTTCATGTCTGTGTATGCAAACTACATGTGCCTCATGTCTGTGGAGGCCAGAAGTGGAACCTTGGGTGACAGGTGAGCTGTGAACTGCCATGTGCTTGCTGACACCCAAACTGAAGGCCTCTCCAAAGGCAGCAGTTGCTTTGAAGCACTGAGCCAACTCTCTAGCTCTGCCATACCACTTTTAAGTTGAAAATACCGTTTTAGAGTGCCAATTGCCATTAAAAGAAAATGTATTTGGGGAAGATGCCCAGTACCAATGTTACAGGGTGAGTATGTGATAGTGGTATTCTCAGTTCTCTTTGCCCTTCCCATTGACTTTAGGTAGATATCCTAGCCTGTGCCTTGGCAGAATGTCACTATTGAACTGGATTTGTGTATTGATTTCCTAGCTTGAGCTCCTTGTGGCATTATGAATATCATCTTTGAACTTCAATGATAGTGTCTGGTCGAGGTTAGATGTTTAATCCATGTTTCATGAATAAATTTGCTTCTATAATAACTCTAGACTGATTTGCTTGTCAGATCCACTAGGAGCCATCTTTTATAATGGGCATATTGTGAGATCTGGTTGCTAGCTGAATATCTACTTATATTTTATTAGGAGTGCTTACTCTGTAGAAAGCATACACATTAAAGAACTGTTAGACATCATCGAGATGGTGACTGAGATAGGCTTAGACTTACTGAAGAAAATTCCAGCCTCCGAACAGCCTGACCATATACTAGAGCACAATCTATAGGATGAGTCCTTCCTTAAAATCTTGTGTTATTGCTCATGTGATAAGTTATTTATTAATCTGAGGGTGATTTTTATTATAGTATAATTATTAATCTGTCTTAAACTCATTGAATCCATCAGAAAACATTTAGATGCCAATTCTGTTTTCTCTTTGTACAACAATTTTAGCCCCAATATTTTTAGCTTAAATTTATTTTTGAATTTTCTACAAAGCCACAAAATTATACATATTTATGTACTCTCATGTGATATCTAAACATACATATATGTTTCTTAATATTTAAACCCAAGTAGATATGTCTGAGGAGACTAAACAACTTTTAATAGATTTTGGATGCCCCATCATTTTTGACAGCAAAAAAACGTTTTTAAATGATAGCATGATGTTTGAATTTTCAATAAGTAATCCTTTGGGTTAGCTTCAAGTGTTCCACTGATGGTTAGAATAGAGACTATTGGAAGGGTCTGGGTACTAGTTTTGTTTTTAAAGGTATTGGCATAAGATGGTGAATATAAAGATATCGTAAGAAGGATAGAAATATATAAATTATCATGTAAGTTTTAAGTATAGCAAAGTATATATATTTTATGATATTAGAGAAAATAATGCACTTGAAAAAACTTTGTTATTTAATAGGGTGTTGTATATATGTCATGATTGTTGTAAAGGTTGTTTCTTTCTATTAACTGTACCCCATTCATTTTAATATTTACTTTAGAATTTAGGCAGTGCTATATCACGCATTCACCTTAATTTTTTCCCAATAGTTCTTTTAAGTAGATGTTATACTTATATTATTGTGTGTGTGTACATGTGTGCATATGTATGCTTATGTGTGTTTATGCTTGTGTAATTGTTTTATTTTGAGACTATATTAATACTAGGGATGAATATTAGAAATAAAACATTATTAAAATTAGATGCTTTATGCTTCTTAAATAATTATTGATCTTAAATGACAATTGATCAGGTATAGCAGTGCAGGAGAAAAGGCCAGAGGGCCAAGAGAATGAATGGAGATAAGCAGCCTAGGAGGGTGGCATGTGAGGGGATACTCTACAAAGTAGCAGAGAGCCAGGAGGTGAGTGACAGTTTTTCTTCTTTATACCACTTTTAATATAATTTCCCAGTAAGCTAGTATTATTCTCAGGTTAATATTTTGGGTAAAATCATTTAATAACTTCTCTTCATGAAAGTAACACAATACCGTAACAGCAAAGGAAGCAGGAAACATAGCACATCATGGTATAAAATGCTTTATTTTCTTTTGTATTTTAATCTGGTTACATTTTCTTCCAGGCAATAGACTTATCAATAAAGTAAGAATTTATTTCAGTAATTCTACATATAAAATAGAGTAGAATGTTTTCCCTGGACTCTTGTAATAAAATAATTTATAATTGAGAAAAGTTTTCCTGTATAACTCTTTGATAGTTTTTAATTATTAATAATATGCAAAGTAGTTTATTTTCTTAAGAAAGCTTCAGATTCTACAATATAAAGTTCTTAATCTAATAACTAGTTTAAAAGAATATTAAAAGCACATTGCAAATATTATCTACATACATCATAGCCAGAGGCAGATAGACAAAACTTATTGTCGGAACAGAACCAGAAATCCCTGGGCCAAGAATATTTATGTACTAACTATAAGTTCCTTGAGCTTCACGAGGTCTCATATGTAGGGTATTTCATATGTAGTGGTATTTCATTATCAAATTGTCTGGATCTAGAGTAGATCAGGAGATATACATCTAGTTCTGCCTGTGGGGTTATTAGACTAAGTTTGCCTCTGGCAGGGCTATGGAGGATTTTCCACCCATACTCAGGTTTTCTGTGCATCCCAACTGTAAATGCAAAGTTACCTAGCCTCATGAGCTGCTGAGAAGGTCAGAAGGGGAGCAGGGATCCTGTGAGCACTGAGCTCCAAAGTTACTTATCAGTTCTGCAGTCTTTAGGATGGTGAAGTTCCATTCTGTGGCTTAAGGTACCACGTTCCTCTTCCCACCATGGAGATAGCATGGAATTCCAATAGTTTGCTATAGAACACCCCCTAGCAACATATAGATTCCCCATGAAAATTCAGGTACCAGTAGCTATCAATTGAACCACTAAGCCATATCACAATATTGCACTCAAAAAAGAAAGTTATAAGGAATAGAGAATCATTCTCCTCCAGGGATGTGTTATCCAACCCCAGGTAATGAGCCCTAAATATACATATACATACAAACAATACTAAACAGAGTCAGCAGTTGTGTACATGTTTGTGTGTGTGTATGTGTGTGTATACACGCACAAACATATAACACAATATTAACTAAAGGAAAAGGCATCATTAATTTGAGAGGGAATGGAAGAACTTGAAGTAGGGAGAAGATGAAGGAATATAGTATTCATGGATAAAGGTCTTAAAACAGTAAATAAATGTTTGCTCATAAATGCAAAGAAGAAAAAACAAACAGATAAAAAGTGTGAATAGCACCAAGGCTTACAACAAGCCTACTGAGAAGCAAAGTAGACATTATGTACAAATAATACTGTATCCATTAACATTTCTTTGTACTTAAGCTGTTGATGGCTTATGCCTTATTTTCTCTCAGAGGCTTCTCATAAATGATATTATATTCAAAATAAAGAAAACATCATAGATGTAAAGGATTGTGAAATAAATATCACTCACGTTTGCTAACAAAGACCTGTTAAATTTGACTTTCACTTCATGATCAGGGTAAAGATCAGCCAAGTCAGGTATTATATGGGGTCTCTACCTTAAAATAGAGGAGAAAGGAATCACTTCTCATGAATAAGTCTAAAGGCATTTTAGACACTTTTCAACATTATTATTAATTTGCTTATTTTGTATATGTTACGCTCTAGGCACACAAATGGCATGGGCTCCTGTGGATGTGAGAGCATAATTATGGAAGCTGCTTCTCTCCTTCCATGTGGACCCTGGAGATTGAAGGTCCTGATGGAGGCCAAGTGCCTGTACCTGCCGGGCCTCTCCACCAACCCATTTTTCATATTTCTTAGAGGAAGCATCTTTAGTGAGCTGATGCTTATTGTCCTTGTATCTTTGACAGTTCTAGAATGGAATTCAGGAAATGTATTTCTGAGCAGGCTCAGCTAGCACACTCTACTAACCTAACCATAGAAAAAGTCAGATCATAGAATGCCTACCTCTGAAAAAAAGCTTAGGTTGTTTCCAAGTATTATTCTTTGTTCCTAAGAGAAAAGATACTTAAAAGTTATGGTGTCAAGTGGCAACCCAATATCTATTGTCTGTCTGGACTGTGCTCTTGAGACCTCCTTCCCTCCACAAGTCAGTACCCATTGGCTCGGAGTCCATTTTCTATGGAGTATGGAAAAGTGCCTCCATCTCTGAAGTTACCTTGGTTTATAACAATACGACATAGCTTTCCTATGTCCTGTGAAAAAGGAAAACCTCATCTCCAAATCATCTGAAGTAACCATCACCTTATTGATTCAAACACTGAAAGAGAAACTGGACAAGACTCAAGCAAATCATTTTAGCTCATCAGAGGTATTACTGAGCTAATCATAAAACGAGATATCATTTTTCTTGCCTATATATAGAATTTTAACCTCCTTATTGTTAAATGTTTACATTTTGATTGTTTCTATAAATATTATTTTTATCATTTTAAATTCTATGAATATGTGTATGCCTTTATTTGGATATATGAACATGAGTGGAGGTGCCCAAGGAGTCAATAAGAGGGTGTCCGAGCCCCAGGAGTCAGAGGTAGCTGTGAACAGGATGACATGAGATGGAGGAACTGAACACTGGTCTGCTACAGGACTAGTACATGATCTTAACTGCTAAGACATCTTTGCAACTTCCATGAGTATATCCACTTTCTTCCCATAACTTGTACTCACTGCCCTTTTTTTTTACAAGAGCAATACACAACTATTTTAAAGCTCTTATATAAAATAAACCTTCTGTCAAACTTGTTTATTAAAATGGTGATGATGGTGGTGAGAATGAGAGTATGTGTAGAACTGAGCATCACCATGTTCCAGGGCAAGGATAATAATCAAGGAAGCAGATGCCAGGTACATATTCAGTGCCATAATACATCTCCTACTGTGTGCTAAAGCTGGAATGGACAAGCTTGGGACAGCCTGCCGTTTGCTTTCAGTCATTTTTTTTTTTGTTGTTGTTGTTGTTGTTTTGGAAAGACTGCTAAAGCCTACCTAATATTAAACATCTAATTATGTAAAATTCCAATTCAGTGAATTGATAAAAGCAATTCTAGTAAGAACTTTAAACAATTCCTAATTATTTGACAGCATCTTATTGTCATCCTCACTTGAAGTTATTTATATGGCTGTTAGCTGCACACCCAATTCAGTCTTCTGCTTGGAAACATCGCACACTGGAACTGTGTGTGGCCAAAGTATTTTCATCATGGTAATAAGCAAATACTATACATCTCTCATCACATGCTGGCTCTGAAAGTCAATTGATGGATAGACCATCACCACCACACTACTATAGTCCTTAAGCACAAAGAGCTGAGCACATTCACAATGAACACTAAAACAAAGGATGGCATCACCTTCATAACAGCATCACAAATAGCAAATGTGAGCAAGCAGGTTACAGTAGTATCTATGTTAGGGCTTCCATTACATTTGGACAAATGCAAACTCTTATAGAAGAGTTATGTTGGGCTTACAATTTCAGAGGTTTAGGGTCACTAGTGGTTGAGGATAACAGGCAGCAGACACAGTGGCGGGAGCTAGAACATGAGAGCTGAGTGCTCACTTACCTCTTGCATCAAAAGCAGGAAGCTGAGGGTAGACTTGAAATATCATGAGCTTTTACACTGCCCCGTCCCCGGTGACATACTGAGTTTCAGCAAACAGCATCAACTGTTGATCAAGTGCCAGAGGACTGGGGGAACAGTCACAATTTAAACAACTAATCATCATTTGTTTTGCTCCCTGAAGTAATAATATGTCACCATAACATGAAACTTAAGACTTGTAAGATTTCATATCAAAACTAATTCAATTTTAAACAGGTTGGGTAGGGGCAGAGAGATGACTTAAGAATTTAAAGCTCTTACTGCTTTATCTGAGGAACAGTTCAGATTCCAGCAACAGTACCAGTGCAAATGCCTGTGGTTTTAGCTCCAAGAGGTCTGATACCTTTTTCTGGTCCCATGGGTGTATGTACCTAAATGAAGACACACACACACACACACACACACACACACACACACACATGCACACACACAAATCTTGAAAAGTGTATACAAGAAAGAGCCCAAACCACCAGAAAAGTAGTAATAAAAACAAAGAACTCTGACGCTTTAATCTGTATTTAAGGATTTTTCCTATTTTCTTAGTTTAGAATAAGTCTTCTCTTTTTTAAACATGCCCCTTTGCAATTCAACAAATAAAGGATGTTACCAAAGCCCTGTAATAAAGTATTGGAAAAAATCTTACTTCCTAATGCTACGTCTAAATATTCACCAATGCAATAAAAATGAAAGAGGCAGCACCCAGAATCGATTTTGACATATGTAATGATAAAAGGTGGAAAGGAAAGAATGTTAAGTAAATATGTGGGTAGTAAGAATAGAAAGTGAGACTCTGAAAAGCAACCACCCGTGGGGTTTATTTGAAGTTTACTCTCTTGAAGGACTACTGTTCAGATCCATAAACATGGAAATGCAGCACTCACACAAAATACAAGCAGTGAAACAAAACCAAAAACCATTGATAACTAGGTAAAATGGCTATTAACAGAGAAAGAAAAATTTTGTTTTTTAATCAAAGCAGGTAATAGACATTTGGGGGCTTCTTCTCATGATGGAGAAGCAAGGGAATAGTGGTCTAAAATATGAATGAAGTATTCTGAATAAAACTAAAACTTTGTTACATCAAAGAGAAAAAAGAATGAGAAAGAAAACGTAAAATAGAGCAAGGCTCATATATCTTGCAAATACCCGTCACTGTCAAAATCAGCCTGTACTGTTACTGGGGACTTCTTTTGATCATCTTGGATTAAACAAAAACTGATCCTCCTTTTTCCTTTTTTATTCGTGCACATGACAATCAGGGAAATATAAAACCAAAAAGAACTCTTGAAGAATGTCAGAAAGGCTGCTAGCCACCATCTGTCTGCTGTGTACTGTAGATCTCAGTGATGAATGGATCCAAACAAAACCCTCAAAACTATATTCAAAACTGTATCATCATCATCATCATCATCATCATCATCATCATCATCATCATCATCATCATTGTCATCATCATCATCATCATCATCATCATCATTGTCATCATCATCATCATCATCATCATTGTC
This sequence comes from Mastomys coucha, assembly GCF_008632895.1. NCBI lineage: Eukaryota > Metazoa > Chordata > Mammalia > Rodentia > Muridae > Mastomys > Mastomys coucha. Next base: position 88,089,033 of record NW_022196896.1, read on the forward strand.
ATCATCATCGTCAGGAAGCCAGAGTAAGAGAGATGTAGGAAGTAACCAAGCACCTGTGCACATGCCTTCTAAAAGAATAAGTGCAAACCATGTTGTAAACTCTCTACATTAGAAGCCATAATACTTTCTAATTAGTCACTTTAGAAATATATGACTTTCATATAGGCCATAGTTTACATTTTACATGCAATTTATAAAAAACAAGGTTTTATTGATGTCTTAGGTAAAAAGATTGCAGGATGCAATCTTAGGTAAAGGATGCAGAATATGCAATTATATGCTGGGAAGTCTAAAATGCCAAGAAATTTTTTTTCTTCTTCAGCTTCTTTAGATTCCTAGCTCTTAAAAAAAAAAACAAAAAACAAACAAACAAAAAAAAAAAAACACATTATTTCAAAAGGAAACTTAAGCTTTGCCAGCTTTTCTTCACCACACAGAGCCTTGAACATAAAGAGTGTGTATTACTGTTCCTTAGTCAACACAGTTTGATTGAACATAAAGAGTGTGTATTACTGTTCCTTAGTCAACACAGTTTGACTGAACATAAAGAGTGTGTATTACTGTTCCTTAGTCAACACAGTTTGATTTTGAAAAGTACAAAGGCTCTGGTCCCAGTGATTTGTTTAAAGATTTCAACCTTAAAACCATTATTTCTGGATTCTTTAACAAGCAAAAAAGGTGAAGTAGATCTAAAGGGATAATATTTTTAAGTACTTTAAGAAAGGTAAGATTGTAGAAAGACAATATGTTCTGATATTTGTGCTTTCGCCCATAAAGTTCAGCACATATCCATAACAATCAAAAGTCTAATAAATGTATATTTGCTACCAGATTCAGTATTCAGAATTTTTCTGTTTACCAAATTGGAGAAATCTTTCTAAATTAGATTTTTAACACCCTTCCAACTTTCATTATCAGATTTCACAAAGGCATAATTCCAAAGAACTTTTGGTTAAATGTAAAAGATATAGTCTCATGTTCCTCCTGAACCCATAATAGCATACACAACATAAAAATAAATTTTAGATACAGTAAGGCAGTACCAAAGATTATAAACAATAAAAAACACTTTAAATGCACCCAAGAAGAAAAGGCCAGATTTTCAGCTCTAAAGGGCAAGAGTTATGTGGAATAGTAAATGAAGTAATTAAAACCAAGTTTTTGTTGTAATTAAGCATTTCAATTCTATACTCAAAACTGGTAAAAAAAAATAGGTATACAGACAACATTATGGAAATAATGCTTTGATCTTGGATAAAATCTGATAATTGACACAAGCTTTATGCTACACAAGAGAAGCAATTCTAAAACAGTAAGTTAGTAAATAGTATTCAGAAAACTGGATGTACTGTCCAAACTTCACTGAACTTGAACTACTCTCTGTAGATAGGCCAGTGAATCTGAGCGGAGCTTTCTTCAGTTATAAAGTTAGCCTTACAATCCAAATGAAAAGCCCCCACAATCTGTTCCACTTCCATAATCTCTGGTTCATCAAAAGGACTCCTCTGAAAAGCAAGGAGGACATGAGGCTTAGAAGGAAAAGGAGGCGTGTATCTGCAGTCCCACCTCTCTGGGAGACAACAGAAGGACAGTTACCTAGACAGACCAACCTGAACAACATAGGAAGACCATGTCGTAAGTGAAAACAAAATAATCAAATCAAATCAAAATAGGCACGGTTTAGAAATTCATTCACAAAACAGTCAATGCTTCTTTTTTTTCACATGTGTAAGAGGTTTAATTGAGAGGGGGTAGTAGCAGAAAGAGAAGAGAGGAAGAGAGAGTCAGTTAATACTTCTTACTACTGCCATGAGCTTGTTCTTAAGATTGGCAGCTCAGTCATGAGTCTTAAAGAGGAGACTAATAAAACAATAAGATACTGTTGATAAGAAACTGTACTGAGAAAAAGGAGGACTGAATTTAAAACTAAAGCAAATTGCTATGAACATTTTATTCTGTCCAAAGGGCAAACAGATCTTATGGTTTTGGGACCCAGCATCCATATCACCACAACTGCCCTGCACTCTTGAGTGACTACAGACAATTGTTTGATTCTAATAGAGGAAGGGCAAACATTTTCTTTTATACCCTGAACTTAGACCTTAAGTTTATGAATAATGTCCCATTTGCTAGACCCCTCAGAATATGGACAAAGACTAAATTAAAATAAAAGCTGTCAATGCAGAACCTTGACTTGAAAGGGCCTCTCTCTATAAAGGTATAGAAGCCTTTTGGACAGTGCTTCTCCATCTGAGCTTCTACAGTGGTAGATTCTGGGGTGCAAAGTTGGGAATAGGTAATGTCCACTCACCTTGGAGAGCCTACTCAGTCCTTAGAGCTGAATCACAAATACCCGTACATCTTAGAGGACTTTTCAGACCACACCTGGTACTTGTCTCTTCCCTGAACCTTGTCTGCAGGTCAAAATTTCTGACCCAGAACTGCCCTTGTCTAAAAGAACTGCAGGGACAAAAATGAAGAAGAGACTGAAGGAAAGGTGGTCCAATGACAGGCCCAGCTTGGGATCCTTCTCATGAGGATGGCACCAAGGCCTGACACTATTATTGATGGTATATGAAAGGCCCTACCAGCAGGTGACTGATGCAAAAGTATATACTTAAACCTAACTATTGAACTGAAGTCAAGGACCCATATGATTGAATTAGGAGAAGGACTGAAGAAGCTGGAGGGAAGAGCAACCCCATAGGAAGACCTCAACTTGCCCATATCCCAGGGAGCTCCCAGAAACTGAACCACCATCCAGGATCATGCACAGGCCAGTCTAAGGCACCTGGCACAAATATAGCAGAGACCTACCTAGTCAGTCCTTAGCGGGAGAAGATGTGCTTAATCCTTGAGAGACTTGAGGGCTCAGGGAAGGGGGAGGCCAGGTTAGTGGGAAGGGGGACAAGGAATAGGATGAGGAACTGTGGGAGAGGAGACTGAGAAGGGGTTTGCAAATACTGGAATGAAAATAAATAAAAAAAAAATGAAGGAAAGCTGGTCAAGTAAATGCAATAGAATTAATTTATAAGTAGATATTTGTAAGTTAATGTTTTTACTTGTTAAACAAATGTATTTCATATTAGAATTTAAGGTCTAATAAATTTTAAAACTTTAAGATGAAGTTTGCTGCCAAATTCATATTTCTATATTGGTTAATAATAATAATAATCTTTTATTGTTATTTTGAGAAATAACATTTGCTCAATGAGAGGAGAACTGTTCTGTGTAATTTCAAGCCATTCTTATTTAGGCACTTTAAAAAGATAAAGTCCTTCATTGTAAAATTAAGATAGCTTTGGTTTCTGGTTTGGTCAACATTGAATGTGGTTTTCCTGTTTCATATCTATGGTATTAAAGGGAGAGAAAACTGCCTGTACACACACTGGCTTATTGACTTTGTGAGCCATGTCCTGTCATTCCTCTGCATCTGTGTTATGCATCTGCATTCATCAGGCTTTGCCTATGGCTCTCTGAGCTCCTTGTTGGGTGAAGGTGGAATCTTTGTGTCCGATGCTGTTATAGAATATTCTGAAGTATTTAGCATAATTCAACCATTTCCCTACTCTCGCCTACTGGATCTCATTCTACTGGCCTGTAGCGAATCTGTGCTGGAATCTTGATTTTATTTCCCACAGTATCTAAGACAGTGTTTGGGGCAAATGCTAGAAAGAGAAATTGTCTTGCAGACTGTTAAGAAGATCTGCACCCTGTGGTGTGCAATGGGTGCTGTGTGAGGCAAACATGAGGGCAGGCAAGGTTTGCAAAGAAGGAGTTGGAAACATTCCTGAGCGGCAGTCGGGTGACATGCTCTCAGTCTGTTATCTGGAATTTAATGCCTGTATTTGGTCTAAGCAAGTGGAAATGTTTATGTTGCTGCCAACTTTATGATTTACAGTTGTGAATGGTTAGATTCCTATTTTATTAGGATTGAGACTTTCTTCATCACCCCACCCCCTTTAAGCTGTCAAGAAATCAATTTAGCAATTTCATTAATTAAAGCTAAAGTCTAAAAGTATGTTAGTATGAAGTTCTGACTCTTTTCTATTACTTCTACTTGAATTGATAAACTTCTAAATATACTGACTTTTTTTTACTATTCGATTTTCTATATATTTTCCTCCAAGTTAAGCCATGTATTGAAAACTTCCAACTCTGAGTAATTACAGTATTTCTTCTTTTTTTCCATTCTTTAATTTTTTTTTTACTTTTGTGTTTATTCATACTATTGATGTTCAAGTGTGTTTGTAATTGATGCCACTCAATGAACACTCCAGACTGATTTGATGACAGTTTGATTTTATAAGTTAAAAAAATCTTGTAATCTGTATGATCAATCATGTAAAGTGTCCTTTAGGTTATCAGCTCCCATCATAGAGCAAAACAGATCTATTGAATTTGAAGGGAGCAACACACTAGCTGCAGCAACCTCACAGCTACCGTCTACAGGGAGCTTTCAGTCCCTGAACCTCAAGGAGGCTGAGACACTCTTCTCCAGCCCCAGACTGCCTTCCCCTCTAGCAATAAAACATGCTTTCTCCATAACCCTTGCCTCTCTGTTTCTTTCATGCCTCCTATTGTTTCTTTGAGGAGTTCTTAGTTTGGAAATACTGTTTGTGTTGGTGTGGGGTCTTATTGATGTTGTTTACTGAATATATGCAAACATTTCCTTACAACTGTCATCAGAATGAAGATATTGATTTTATTCATTTTCCCTAGTATGTAGATGAAGTTTGTGAACCATTCTCCCACATATCAGGCTCCTTATTTCCTCCACTGTGACCACTGTTGCATATTTTGCAGACTCTATACTCATATATAAGTAGAAGCACATAGCTTTGTATCCTCCTTCCTGGGCTAAGTTTAATTATTTTGATGATTGTTGGCACAGTGTTCATAGTTCATTTTATTTTTATGTCTTGAGTAGTATTCCTTGTATAGACAACCTTTACCTATTGATGGGCATTTATTTGATACCCTTGATTTGCATGTTTCTAGATCTTTACACTTAATGCTGCTCTAAACCTTTGTGCCAAAGCCCTTTGATTAGGATATGTTTCTATTGCATCAGTGCAAATGCCTGACAATAAATAACTGGATCACATTGCAAGTGTGTACTAAAACTAAGATTGTTTCCTGATGTGACTATAAACTGACTATGGGATTATATTTGAGATCCAATTTTATTCTTTATCTTAACCAGCATTTAATGTGGTTAATATTTTTAGTCTTTGTGATTTAAAGTGTGGGTTATAGTTATAAGCATTCATGATCAGGATGGGGATCACCTTCTTATATACTTGTTTGACATTCATATAGGCTTTGGCTGAAGCGTTCACCCATTTATTTCATTGGTTGTTTCCCATTGAGTTTTTATAGTTCTTTGCATATTGTGGGCACAAATCATTCTTTGCCACATCACTTGGCAGTATTTCAGGCTGTGGCATATATTTTCATTTCCTTAAACTTGTGACACAAAGAAGAGAATCTCTGGTTTTTATTAAAATCAGTTTCCTTTTTGATTTTCAGATCATGCTTTTGGCATTATATTTAAGAAACGTTTACTTCTCAGAATTTTAGGTTGTATAATTAAGTCAGTAATCTATTTCGAACAGGTATCTCTCCCTTGCTCTATCTATCTATCTATCTATCTATCTATCTATCTATCTATCTATCTATCTATCTATCTATCTTTCTATCTATCTATCTATCTATCTAAAGAGAAAGAGACATAAGTTAAAGTCAATTTTAATTATTTTTCTTTTATGATTACCTCAAGGATATGGGTGTTATCTTTCATGTCTAACTATATCGTGTGCATAGAATGTAGTACCTTCAGAAAGCGAAATGAAAATGTCACATCTCCTGGAAGTGGCATGCTGGTTGTGAGCCACTATGTGAGAGTGACAGAAATCAAATCCTGAGCCTCTAGAAAGGCAGCCAATATTCCTATTCTTGACTCTTAAGCCATTTCTCTAGTCCCCTATGTCCTTTTTTCATATAAATCTTTATTTATTTTGACATTATTTTATCTTTCCAATGCTGCATTGCCTTTGACACATTTTCTTGTAAAATTTCTATGGTATTGTAGATCCTTTACATTTCAAAGAATTAGCTTAGTGATTTCTGCAAAGGAGCTTGTTGAAAATTTGATGGAATTATTTTAGTCCATTGTAGGGAGAATTTACATTATTTTATTCCCAAAGAACAAGTATCTCTCCAGCTTTGAAGTCTTCCTCTACATTCTCTCTCAGAATCTTGTGAGTTTTCCATATCAACCTTTAATATCATTTGCTTGATAGGTGCCTATGTTGCTTATAATTTTAAATTTGATTATTAATGATATAATTTTAAAATATCAATTCTGAATATTTTTATTTTGGAAATACAATTTTATGATGATTATACAACCATGGACATATCAAATATACATATATATGGCATATGTGATATATATAATAAAGGATATACATATATGTATATATATGATATTCAATAACTATATCAGCAATATGCCACTGCCTATACATATATAAATGTGCTAAATATGGGATTTTTTTTCTATTGCATTTTCTATCTGGTTTGCCTCCTAAAGCATAAAGAGTTTTATTTTACTTTTCCATTATCAAAATGACTTTCTTTTCTTTTCTTGCTGTCCCTGGCTAGACCCTCCATTACAGAAGATGAACTTAAGTGGCATGAGTGAATACTTTAAGAGGAAAATATCCACTATATCACCATTATGAAAGCTACCAGTTCTGGGCTTTCTGTATATCTTTTTGCTATTGGAGAATGGCTCCTCCTATCTTCAAGTTTCTGAGTGGGATTTGACTTGCTGGTGCTAAGAGCAGGGATATACATTAGACACATTAAATGACCTTTCCTATTTGTGATTCTTGTGTGGTTTTCTTTCCTGTTGGTAAGAAGATAAGTTGCAATAATTAACTTCTTAATGTTAAATGATCCTCCACTGAAATTGACATTGTGGTTGAGCATCGTTCCTGTGGATTCCTAGATCAAATTTGTAAAATCAAAATTTAGTTTGGGGGGCTAGAGAGATGGCTCAGCAGTTAAGAGCACTGACTGTTTTTCCAGAGGTCCTGAGTTCAATTTCCAGCAACCACATGGTGGCTAACAACCATCTGTAATGGGATCCAGTGCCCTCTTCTGGTGTGTCCTAAGACTGTGACAGTGTACAGAGTACTCACAGACATAAAATAAATAAATAAATCTTTAAAAATATGTTTAGGGCCTTTTACTTATTTCTGTGGGTTTTTTGTTGTTGTTGTTCTTAGGTTGTCTAATCAGCCAGGTTGTCCCCATGAACACACTATGACACACCTCTTATTTCTCTTTCTAAAGGATTTGACTCGGATATCTACTGTTACTCTTTCCTGGTGTGGGCCTTGAGGTTTTTTTACCCAAGTTTTTTTTTCTTAAATTAAATTCAAATTGCAAATATATTATTTATGTTTTCATATTAAGTAACATTGATAGTTTGTATAGTTCATAAAAATTGTATACTTAATTTGAATCCTTAATCATTCTGGCACAAAGTTTTAAAAAATATTTTCTTGTTCTGTTTGTGATCTACAGATGCTATCATTCTATTAGTTCCGCTGCATTTCTCTTGATGATTTTGGATTAATTTGGGTTTTCTCTCTTTTTGTTTTTGTTCAATCTTTTGAAAAATTTGTATCTTAAATATAAACTCAAAATTATCAACTTTTAGTTTAATTGATTTTTTCTGAGTTATTTCTGTATGTGTTTCATTGATTCCCACTTTGTACTTTATTGTTTCCATTATTACTCATTTTATGATTAATTTTCAATTCCCTGGATGTTTTCTTAAGTTTGAAGCTGGGGTGATTAATTTTCTGGCCTGTCTTCATTTCTAGTATAGACATTTATCCAGTGCTATTAATTCAGTTGAGTGTTGCTCAAACAGCATCCTATCAAATTTTGATAGTTTTTGATTTTCAGTCAATTCAGTGTACTTAGTATTTTTATATCTTCATTCAATCTGAATTATTTAGAAGTATATTGTTATCTAAAAATTTATATTATCTGTAGCTCTTTCATTCTCAATTTTTAAGTCAGAGAATATAATTAATGTCATTGAATGCTTTTCAATTTATTGAGAGTTATGTGTATTTTGCTGTTGTTGGATAAATTGTTCTATAGATGTCAATTAGATTAAATTGGTTGATAATGTTTTCTGAATGTTTTCAAGAATGGATATGGCATTTTGTTTTGTTTTGACTTGATGACTTTCTGCTCCTTTTGTGAACTTTTGCAGTGGGGCCTTGACTGTGGGTTTGTCCATTTCTATCACATTTTATAATAACTATGCCATTAGTTGTAGAGCTCAGCTACTCAGTGCATGGAGTTTCCAAATACAATGTTTATGTATGCTTGGTGATTTAAACCTTTTTCATGAAGAAATGCTCTTGAAAGTGTTGGTGACTATTCCTTGCTTTGATAGTTACTTTATCTGAGTGAGTATAACAACTTTTGCTGTCATTTGACTGATGCTGGCATGACCTGTTCCTTAGTCCTCTTAAGTTCTCTCTGCACACATATGTGATGAGTTCTATGTGGGTAGCACACAGCAGAGTCTACTGGTGGTTGCTTTTTACTGGGGCATTTAAGCTGTTTGCATTTCATGTTATTTGCTCGTTATCTTCCAGTGCAGCAGGTAAGAGTGAACCACAAGCTTTACCCTTGTGTTCCTCTGGATCATCTGTTTTCAGAGTAGTTCTGCTGCATATAACATCTTGTAGCTAACATGTGGCCTCTGGTGCCTTTATTTTGTCTTTGAAAGGGTCTTAAGTTGTATACAGAAGCTTAGTTTAAGAACAAATATTCTTTTAGCATCCTCAAATTTTCACTCCTGATGTTCTCCTCGTTCTCTCTGTTAGTAAGAAGGGCGTTGCCATCATTGCTCTTGTCTCCCTGCACCTATGTCTTTGTTTTCTTCTGACTCCTTTCTAGACTCTGACCAGTGCTGACCACTGTACCAGAAATACACCGGACAACAATAGAAGAGTAGTAGTGTTTATTTTGGCATATAATTTCTTAGATTTGAGTCTGTAGTCTGTGCGTGTGCTAATTTTGGTTCCATGATGAGGCTTAATATCAAGACATAGAACATGGGCATTGGCTACTTATCTTACAGAGGACAGGAAACTGAGATTTAAGCAGTGACTGGGGACTAGGCATAATGTTCCAAGGCAAACTCCTTTTGTCTCTAGCTAGGCCTCACCCACAGTGTTCTAAACACCTCCTAAAATTATATCACTAGCTGTTGAACATCAAATATAGAACATCTGTATGTCTATGTATCTATGTATCCATTCATCCGTCCATCCATTCATCCATGTGAATACATTCTATTCTTAAGTTTTAACATATAAAATATAAACATGCTCACTGTCTAAGTGCTGACTCTAATGAATTTTCAGTGCTTAGTGAGCACACATTGCTTAATTACATCCCATTTTAAGTCATAATTTTTTTTTACACTGATTGTGGTTGGTAATTTTTTTACTAGGTACCAACCTTTGTTGTTTCTATCTCACTGGATGATGGATATAGTTTATTTTAATTTTTTATTTCATGGGTATCTGTGTATTACATGCTTGCTTAGTACTGCCAGAAGAGAAAGTTGTATCCCCTAGAACTGGAGTTCTAGATGGCTGGGTTCCACTTTCTTGGGTGCTGAAAATTGAACACAATTCCTCTAGAAGAACAGCTAATGCTCATAAGGTCAGGGCAATCTCTCATGTTCCTGGATTTAATTTTTATTCCTATTAATATTGTGTATTGTTATTCTGAGACATAGCTACATTTCTTAGAAATAATTTAGTCCTTCAAGGTATTTAGGAATTTGTACATTGGCACCAGAGAATCACTTAGGCAGAGTCTAAGTGTCTCCTGCTCCTGAGCCATGACTCTGCTGTGCACTGTCTGTGAGTAATCAGTCAGGACTTTTAAGGCAGCCCCTTGAGAAGGGAAATAATTCCTAAGTGTTCTTGGCATGTGTTTGCTGATGCAGCGATTTCTACCCTTCCAGTAGTTTACACATAGGTATTTGCCAAAAATGTACCTAAGTATGGAGTCCTGCTCTGAGGGCCTCTGGAGTCAATTCTGAAGCTGTATCCTCAGTCCTATGACTCTGCCCATCTTGGGGCTCTTTTCTCAGCTTCATGTCTCACTGTAGTATTCCAGTGGATGTGGCTCTGTTTTTGTTCTTATCTAATCCTAGAAATAAAGCAATAGGCTGGAGGAATTTTAGGCTCCGCTATTTTTGTATCTTGTTGACCATTATTCTTGGTTTTCTGATGCATCTTTTTCAACTTTTTGCTTTGAGTATTTTATCTGGGCTTTTCCTTTGTTTGTTCATTTGTTTTTGTTTCTTGTTTTTGTTGTTGATGTTCCCAGAAATACATCTACAAGTTGATACTACGTTTGACTGGAGTAGAAGTTTACTTTGGGAGCTAGGAATAGAGCTTAGTGGTAGAATCTATGCTCAGCAAGGTAAAGACTATGAATATTTACCTTATCAATACAGAGATACTCAATTTCATGAGCTCCTTTTAACTAAAAATAGTTCTTGAGATAGATGTCCATCTCCTTGGCATTCTTTACTTTCTTAGAGTGATTGGGAAAAGGTTTATGTGACAAAGGCATTGAAGTGAGGATGAGTACAGAAAAGGTAGACCTGCAGTGATGCCCTAGTGGTCACTGCATCAGAAAATGGTCCAAAAGAGGAAGAGGCATGACTCCTTGCCCTGGCTGGTGTCTGGGGAAAGAGTGATCTTGGGACTCCTGGGTGGATCCTTACGTAGAAGCAAGTGGAAATGTTGGTTTAATTAGGCCATAAGTACACATGGATGTAGATTCATTATTCACACTCAGTTTTCATTTTAAAGATCTTAGATTTAAGGTAACTCAAAATATTTATTTTTAAAACAAAGTTTATTAAAGCATTGGGTTTTTTACCCATCCAGAATACAGTGATGACTTATTTTTATATTGGTCTGAAAGTGTTACTGTAGCTTCAATGATTCCTTTGGGATGATCATACAGTAATTACAATTTTAAGTAGTTCACATGTCTCAAAATGTTATCATTGCATATATTAGTGCTATTCAAAATGCAGTTGTAAAAAAGAAATACAAGGAAAATTATTAAATAATTATCAGGATGAAGTTGAGTTAATAGGTGTGACATCCAATTATAACTTGCCCCAAGAGAAATATTGAGTGAAGGTTGAACATTTCAGCCTCAGCTAAGGCCCGTACTTATGAGGACTTAGACTAAGCAGTGCTTATAATGAGGAAGGAAGCCTTTGTTCATACTTTCTGTTATTAACAGCTTCATAGAACTTTTATCTGTAGATTGAACTGTCAATTGGGAAATCACTCTCCCTTTTTAAACCGTGCTATTTTCATGGGAGATTGTGTAGAAGTACATCTTGAATGTCTTAAGTGATCTAACATGAAAGGACAGAGACAAGTAAAAGAGAGAGTAGAGTAAATTGTAGCAGGCACATCAGTGTGAACTCACACTTAGTTCAATATAGATGGAGATATATACATATAAATATAAAAGGATAAAAGATAGTCATAAGTCCACAGGTTCACTTTCTAGTATATAATTATAGCAGCATCGTTCTAAATGCCAGGATGTCCCTAGAGGGAGCTACACTACAGTAACCACAAATAAGCATTGTTAGTTCTCAAATAGTAGTTTCTGATTGTGTATTCTAATAAAAGGGTCCAGAACTGCTTAAGAGCAATGGCTGATTCTACCCTGGACCACATGACACATAATATCGTCTGGAGCACCATGCAACAGCAGGAGGGCAAGTAACATGGATTTTTTTTTTAATGCTCAAATGGTCCCATAGCAATTGTAATGTATCAAAGGGACATGGGAGCAAATGAAAATATTTCCAATAGTCATAAAGAGAAAAACTAAATTAAATAATAAATAAATACTCTGGGAATAATAGAAAGCAAATAAATCTTCAAGAGTTTTATGCTTCTAATGAACTATAGAGTAAGTAAATAAGAAGTAAATGATAAATATATTTTTATACATAAGAATTGCAAATTATTTATGTAGGTTCTCTGCTGTCAAAATGGTGAAGGTTATCTCCTTGCTCATTGAGTATGAGCTATGCATGGTGAGTGTCCTCTGGGAAGAGCCGTGTAGGAAGGGCAGCCAGAGAGCTTCCAAGTGGAGCCAACATTCCTATCAGGTGGTCAAGGTCCACATTCACAGTGATAAATCACCATGATAAGATGTATCTTTGATATGTTGTGGTGAGAATTGGACTTTACTACTGTGATTTCCCCAAACCTATAAAACCTGTCTGATTATAACAAAATTTAAGACACAGTCCAGAATAAAGTATATTCTATGAAATGCCTGACCAGTGCTCCTCAGAGCCTGCAAGGTCATCAAAAATGAGACCATCAGACAAGCTGTCACAGCCAAAGGAGCCAGAAGAGCTAGGATACAGGAGTAGGACAAAGTCTTGGAGAAAACCTGAGAACATAAATACAAATTTTCATTAATAATATTATACCAATATTTCTGATTAATTTTGACAGTTAAACCATTGTCATTCGAGAAGTTAAAAGCAGGGGAAGGTGGCAATATCGGTAGTATCAGTAACTACTTTATAGGGAAACAAAACAGATGGAGCTCACAATGAATTTTGAAAGTTCAACTCAAATAAGTTTCCTTTAGCTCATTTATAGCTATATAGTAAACATGTTTCTTGTATTGTTACATAACTTGTCCTCAGTTATTCTGGATTGAATGTGACTCCCATTGATGGCATTGAATAAATACTGGGAGATGAGAAATAGAGAAAACAGTCAGCTCATTAAATGTGTCCCATGCTGTGTAATGGGGAGCATATTTTTCTCCTAATCCCTTTCATTAATAATGGGATCTTGGAGCAGCAGGATCACCTGTCAGGAAACCACAGTGACACATTGGAGATGCCTATTTGAAATGGCCTTGCATATTATGATTTTATCTTCAGGGTCAAAATATCACTTAGGACATATGGATAAATTCTAACCTTCAGGTCCATCTATTCCCATTCACTCTTGCCTTTGGGACTTTCCCCTCTAGAGGAACACCCATCAGAGTTCACAACTGTGGGCAGATTTTAGCTGTTTTTATTTTTTATATTCATCTCAGTTCTTGTGCCACAAAATGCCATTTTCTATGAAACTTTGCTATAGGACAATGGGTATCTTGTGCTGACATTTTAAGTGCTGATTATCAAACAAAGAATTCTGCAATTCATGAGTAATTGAATTTTTTTAAAGGTATGCATTATGGCAAAAAGTTTAAGAGCCATTATGGATTGTTGCTTATTGTTGCATGAAAAAATAAACATTTGGACTTAATTTATGACATGTAACAGTAAATACAGAGATGAAGAATAAGATTTAATTATAGCCTAGCAGCTACATATATAAATATAATTAATGTAGGATAAAATAATCTGAGCAATAGACTACTGATTATTAAGAAAGGCATGTATATGACTCAAGATTCTGCATCCTATTTACTGTGATTGAGTCTTGTGTCATTAATGTTGACAAAAAACTAGTATGTAGAAGGATAGTGGGGCTGATTAAAAACTACAAAGAAGGAATAAATACAATGAAAAATTAAAAATGAAGAATGATGTTTTAGGGACTAAAGCATTTTCCTAGTTTTCTGAGCCCTAAGTACTAGCGTATTGAACCAAAGCAGTGTCCAGCTCTCTTCCCTCCCTCTCTCCACTCTGTACTTCATATCTACCCAGGGGCTTGGAAACTCTGCCTCTGCCTCCCTGATGCACTGGGCCAATTGGAGAGTTCCAGAAGGAGCCGGAAAAACAAGGTGACAGTAACAAACATGTTCAAGAGTCACCTCTTACTGCTGTAGTATAAAAAATGATTAAATATTGATAACACCCTTTTTCTCTTAGAAATAGAATTATTTTATCTGTCTGCTTAGTTCCACCTAGGTGTGTGAAAAACTCATGAAAATTAAGGTTATTTCTGTCATTTTGCTTTTACTGACTTGAACATTCTCTTTATTGCCTTTACTTCTGCTGCTGTGAGACTCTCTACCTTTCCTAGTGGTTGACTCCTGTGTCTGCTCTTTGATCAGATAAAAACTAAAAATTGTAGCTATCTGGGTTGAAAATGTAACTAAAGCCATGATCTGTGTTAATAGATGTGGTGACATTGTGTATTAAACCCATGTTACCAATAACAACATCCTTTATTTACAGTTTTCTGAATATGAGTTCAGTGCTAGAAATGCATGAAATTATAACACACAGGGAAGTTCTAACAATAAGAAGAGAAGCCAGTGACAGAGGTGAGGATTTGTTCATGTATTACATGAGAATATTAATTTAATTGGTTTTCTTTAAGGCTTTTGTAACAACGGCAGTGATAGTTACAGAAGAGGGAAGATGGCTCATGCTTAGTTAAAGAGATCTGGCCTTCTCTTTTGTTAATGAATGGCTTCAAAGCTGAAATTTGCATTAAGAACATTAATGTAATAATTTTAAAAGTACCCATTAGTCTGACACTTTTAGGATAACAAAACTAAATTCCAATGAGGTAGACACTTGCAGAAGTACTGTGGGGGATATTGGAGGGAAAAATAGTCTGCTCACAATAAAAATATGCTTTTGCTTTAAAAATCTGTCAAAATGAATTTCAAGTACTTCAAAAATACATGTTAAATATGCTGTACTACAGTTTTGAAACAGATTAAAATTATATGCAAATTAACACAAATCACGTGGCTTCAAGATTGTTGTGAAGTGCTGTCTTCATTGCCTGCAGTAAATGGCTGCTAAATGAATGGATGCAGAAATATCTGACTGGCTGGTTGAATGAATGAATGAATCAGTTATTCACTGTGAATGCTGTTACATTTTTCTTCTCTGGCAGAGGGCTAATTTTTGATCATATTCATGGGATGTGGAAGGTTGCAACTCCAAGCTTAGTCTAATCAATCCCATTCAACCCAGCAGAGACCATCTGCTTCTGGTCCAGTGCAAGCTTCCTAGACTGTCAGCTTCTCTGAGCCCCAGAGAGAGGATGCCATTTTCCCAGCCCTTATCTATTCATGGGAATACACATAAACCAAGCCCCCTAGGAAGCAGGCACTGTTTAGATCTTTCACCACTGATCTCTATATGGTCACTCTGCTCATGAGCACGCTCTCTTGAAATCTCCTTTTGCACTGGATTCTGCCATATTTCATTCTCAGGCTTTTCCTTTCACTTCTGCAAACTCTGCTTCCTTTTCAATCTCTTTTTCCTACCTTGCCCCAGGAGTTCCCTGAGGCTCCCTTCTACCCTCTGTTCATTCTCTGCTCCAGCTATGCTCAACCCCAACCATGATCACAACCTCTGGGGTGAAGCCCGGAGCATGAGCAAATGTTTAAAGCTGTGTAAGTAATTCAGATGCACAGCTAGAGTTCAGAGCTATTTTTTACACTGTAGCCCGGGGAATTGTTTGTGTCTCAAAACTTCAGTTGTGTCTCTGCTGATTAGTGTCACGCGCTGACTCCTGTCACTTACAGACCTAGTCTCTGTGCTGACTAACCAAGAAGGCATTTCCATTTTGAAATGTCATCTTAGAATATTTTTGCCTTCTGATTTTTTTATTATTTACAATCTCCAAATTTTAATCTTTGACTTTTCTAATGTTTGGTTCAGACTCTGTCATTATATACACGGACAATTCCTTCTGTGATGAGATTAATATTTTTTCTTTTTCTTTTTTCTCCAAGTGTCTTTATTAATTTTTGTTTTGTCTGTAGTATCAAATTAAAAATCCTTATGGAATATAAAGCTTCAAAAGATTTAGACTCAGTTCAGTTTCTTTACATAGTAAATTTTAGCCTCTTATACAAAGGCCTATGCATTCAAATTTGTGTATAGAACCTTCCCCAACTTCCCAAATCTATGGTACTCTTTTCTTTATTTGTCTTATTGCTAATATGAAGCCTTGAATCACAGAATCATTTTGTTGAAGTTTTGCTATTATCTACTGGACAGAATCCTGACTGACTGTCATGATCTGTGCCACTGGTGATGCACTAGTGAATTTATACTAGCAGTTTTTCTTTTAATCACAGATATTTTAATGAATTAAGAAAATCGGTGATATGCGAGTTATCTGTTATATCATAAATGTGAATAATGTTCAAAGCAGATATGACTTATCTTATACAATATCTTGTAAATATGCACAGTCATCCAACATCTATGAAGGGCTGTAATATGTTAAGAATTTATTCTATTACCTAATTACATTGTTATATAACATATATATATCTCAATCTCAAGATGATAAAACCCAGGTACTAAATATTAATCCACTCTCTTCTTGTTATAAGCATGACTAGGATTCCATTTGTATCCTCCGAGTTCAAATCTGGCACTTTGTATTCCTGACTTTGTAAATTCTTGGTATCTGACAGTATTTTAAAATTTCAGTAGTATCTGGTTTTTCAGAGATACAGTGAACAAGATAGGTAGTTATGTAGGTAAATAAGTTAAACTGGGAAAAGGTCATAGATTTCCCAACCCTAACTCCAAAAGCCCTTTTAAACCCACCTTTATTTAAGGTCACTGTAGCCCAAACAATATACCCTGGAATAGTACAGTTTTTAAGTAATAGCTTGCTTATAAGGCTTATGCTAAAGAATATTTAAAGCCATTCAAGCATTGAAAAGTAGATTGATTAGTACTCTGTCTTTCAATTGTTCTCATAAGACCCAGAACTGGGGGAGGGAAGCTAAGATAGAATTGAAAAAAAAAATGGCACTACCTATCTAAGTAGCACAAACAGTACTGGAGTCTGCATCAATGCAGTGTATGATCTTCAAAGAAACTCATTCATGGACCTGGGTTTAGATCGGACATTAGAAAATTCAGCTAATGTAGGTCAAGATTATTTCTTTTCAAAGGGGGGATGAGTTTCCCACCAATCTCTCAGATCTGAAACAAGGCCAGAATTCTCAGGATGAGTTGTCCTGATAGTAATTACTTTCCGTCTGAGGCCCAGGGCAGAAGTGATCATAGTTGCACCCATCTTCACTGGCTGGAGAAGGAGATGTAGCCCAAGAGAAGGGTACACATAGCCATGAGGAATGCTCTCTTATTATGCCTCTGATATATGTGAAGCCTATGTCCTAAGTGGGAATTGCTGAGCGAGTAGACTTGAAAAAATTATTTTTAAACCTCTGTTTGTTGTAATTTATGTGTTGTGCTGTAACATGATAACTGCTTTTATTACATAAAGGACTGAGCAAATGGATTGCTTATACTATTTCCTTTATTAATTGAATAATAGACTTTAGCTGGAAAGTCACCTTTCTTTGAACTCCCCTTCATTTTAGAAATTTATCTCTCAAGCTTTGTTTTCCAGGATGCTATTTGATTTAAAACTTTACTTAAACTTTGTAATGAATAGGGATTGGACTTCAAAGGGTAATATAATTTTACTCTTCTAACTATGTTTCTGAGATCAAACGCATTGAGAAGTGACCTAGGTGGCCATTCTGAGTAATTGGAGTAGAAGTAAGGATTCTCATTATTGCATCTGAAAATGAGGACAACATCTTTTAACTATCACATTATATGAAAACTCCATTTACGTGTCCATAATTAGGACCTAACATAGAGACACCTCATTACTTTTATAAGTTTTCTCAGGAAAAAAAAACTCCTCACATTTAATCCAACTGAGTAGAAATATTTAAATGAAATGTAAAGAAAAAGTCAAAATGATGATGTTCCAAGATCCACAAGAACGGAGTTTGATTACATTTTGAGAGAAACAGATTTTCTCCACTCTCCAAACATGTCTAGTGAATATATTAGTTTATTTTTGGATAGATTTGGCAGCTGAAGAATGAAGTGCCTTTTAGACAAAAGCTTTCTCAGTGCAGTGGCTCCTCAGTATTTCCACTTTGGGTTAATGGGATTATCCTAGTTGAAGGGGAACTACTCAATAAGAATGTACTATATGGATTTTATGAAAGAAATTTCTAGATTTTGCTTTGACACAACAGAAATAGTTGTCCAGTGTCCTGTATGTTTTGGTATTGGGACTGTGGTGACTTAGGGATGGAGATACATACATATATACAAACACCACACACACACACACACACACACACACACACACACACACTCATGTGCACACGCACGCACACAAATAAATGATAGGTAGTTATGTAGGTAAATCAGTTAAGCTGGAGAAAAGTCATAGATTTACCAACCTTAGCTTCAAAAGCCTTTTTACGCCCACCTCTCTTTATGGCCACTGTAGCCCAAGTAATGCAGCCTGGAATATTACAGTTATTTAAGTAATACTTTGTTTAAAGAGCTTATGCTAAAAAGTATTTGAAAACCATTCAAGATTTTTAAAAGAAGATTGACTAGCATGCTGTCTTTCAGTAGTTCTCATAAGATCCCAAACTGGGGGAGGGACTCTGACACAGAATTGAAAGAAATGGCTAAATACAGAGAACAGTTTAGAGTCTGTGTCAGCACAGGGCATACATGTATATATGAGTAAACATATTTACTATTTTCTCTTATCTTATAGGTGAGCACACATATTCTAGAATTGTCAAAGTGTATGTTTAAACTATGTTTACATATAATGTTTCAACATCCAAGGTTGGTTTTATGATTAGAACCAGTTGTAATGATAGTTGCTGTTTCTGTAGAGACAAGAATTTTAACTGGTCAAATCTGGGATCTTGAAGGACTGTTTACCCCCCCTACAGCACTTACCTGCCGCTGTAGGTTGCTACACTTCACTGCAGAAAGGATGAACTCACACTGCTATGACAAAGGCACACATGAGTAATTTCCTGCCACAAACAGTAATAGCTGTGTGTGAGAAGATACAGTGGAAGAGACAGGTGACCGATGATGGAGATGAGCTAAGCTAAAAAGAGTAACTGGATTCTAAGTTGTGTGTAGAGTCACACAGAGTCATCCACAAGGTTGCACTCCAACCTGATCTTATCCTGGAAGTTTTTTTATAGTCTGTTTAGTGCACCTACTTTACAATGACATCTCCAACTAATAGTAATTAGTTGCTTAAAAATAAAAACCCCACTTGCACAGCACAGTATGTTGGGTGCTTTGAAGGAAAGATGAACACCTGCTCCCTACCATTAGAGAACTAATATCCTCTGAAGCCAAAAGCTATACAGATGTAAGTTGCCATTATTACTGTTGTAAATGAGAAAAAGAATGTTCTAAGCAGGCAATTAAACACAACAAGAAGATTTATATCACCAAGATGCCCTTAAACTCTATCTAGTTGCTAAACTATGCTTTCATTTATTGTGAAAAATATTGACTGCAAGTCTCATGCCTTCTCTGGGTTCAATCCCTGGCAGTTTTGTTTCTTGGCTGGCACAGCAGACCAGCTAGAGCTTCTTCAGGACTGTTTTCTGGAACTCTTATGGTGTAGCTTGTCCTAACCACTGCTTGTACCTTCTGTATGTGTGAACATTTTGAATGGTTTACTTGTAACAAAACATGATGATACATGCTTTAATCAGAGCAGTTAGGAGGTAAAGGCAGGTGGACCCAGCCTCATCTATGTAGCAAGCTGCAGGACACCTAAAGCTACATAATGAGTCCCTGTGTCAAGTAAAATAAAATAGGGTCTTCAACACAACTCATGAGTGCTCAGAATTCTGCTCTGCTGAAGGTCTTTATTCTGTTTCCATGATAAAAGAGCTTGACAGAGGTGAGGAGGACACAACATCCATCACAACACTGGGAGTAGCTGGGACCAGCTGGACAAGGCAAACAGGAACTCCGCCAGCCCAGTGGCTCAGGTTCCTTCTGGTCTGTCTGGGCCAGCCAGTGCCCTGAGCAGACCTTGCATGCAAGCTCCACAGCCAGTCCCAAAACACCCAGAGGAAGCTCCACTCTCAGGTGCTCTAACAAGCCCAGGACCACAGGATCCCAGAATCACAGGATCCCAGAGACAGCTTGACTCTGAGGAGTTCTGACACAACCAGAATCACAGGAAGGACAGGCTCCAGTCAGATTTAGCAAGGGCAAGTAGCACTAGAGATAACCAGATGGCAGGGGGCAAGCGTAAGAATATAAGCAACACAATCCAAGGACACTTGGCATCATCAGAAACCAATTCTCCCACCATAGCAAATCCTGGACACACCATCACACCGGAAAAGCAAGATTCAGATCTACAATCACTTCTCATGATGATGATACAGGACTTTAGGAAAGACATACATAGCCCCCTCAAAGAAATACAGGAGAACACAGGTAAACAGCTAGAAGCCCTTCAAGAGGAAACACAAAAATCCCTTAGAGAACTACAGGAAAACACAATCAAACAGGCGAAGGAAATGAGCAAAACTGTCCAGAATCTAAAAATGGCAATAGAAACAATAAAGAAATCAGAAAGAGAGACAACCCTGGAGATAGAAAACCTAGGAAAGAAATCAGAAGTCATAGGTGCAAGCATCACCAACAGAATACAAGAGATAGAAGAGAGAATCTCAGGGGCAGAAGACACCATAGAAAACATTGACACAACAGTCAAATTAAATGCAAAAAGCAAAAAGCTCCTAACCCAAAACATCCAGGACATCCAGGATGCAATGAGAAGACCAAACCTAAGGATAATAGGTATAGAAGAGAGTGAAGACTCCCAATGTAATGGGCCAGTAAATATCTTCAACAAAATTATAGAAGAAAAGTTCCCTAACCTAAAGAAAGAGATGCTCATGAACATACAAGAAGCCTACAGAACTCCAAAGAGACTGGACCAGGAAAGAAATTCCTCCTGTCACATAATAATAAAAATCCCAAATGCACTAAACAAAGAAAGAATTTTAAAAGTAGTAAGGGAAAAAAGGCAAGTAACATATAAAGGCAGGCCTATTAGAATTACACCAGACTTCTCACCAGATACTATGAAAGCTAGAAGATCCTGGGAAGATATCATACAGACCCTACAAGATCCCACAAATGCCAGCATAGACTACTATACCCAGCAAAACTGTCAATTACCATACATGAAAAAAACAAGATATTCCATGACAAAACCAAATGTACACAATATCTTTCCACAAATCCAGCTCTACAAAGGGTAATAGGTGGAAAACATCAACATAAGGAGCAAAACTACACCCTAGAAGAAGCAAGAAAGTAATCTTTCAACAAATCCACACAAATCTAATTCCACCTCTTACAACAAAAACAACAGGAAGTAACAATTACTTTTTCTTAATGTATTAATTTGAAAATTAGTATTACCAACATATCCTAATCAATTGAATTCCAAAAATATGAGGAATTAGAAATTTGTTGATTGTCATCCAATGGTCTCTCTAATTTGGTAATTGGAGAAATAGGTCCAATATTGTACAATCCATATACACTTTCAGCTTGTTTGTGATAGTGTCTTGCTGTGTACAACATAAAGGTCTTGAAATCTTGCTTCTCCTAATCTCAGCCTCTCTATTAGTAATGTTGTTTATTTCATGTTTTTACACTATACTATGGTTTTCAGAACAGCTTACATATTTCAAAAGTATTTATATACCCAAAAGAAACATAGACAATTAAATTGGGAAGGGGCTTGTAAGAGAACAACAAAGAGTGAGACTGAATGCTTTACTTGAAATTTGTAACACTTGTATCAAGTTTGAAGAAGAGGACTTTATAAGTTACTCTTTCTCTGAGATGAATGCTTTTCCAAATTATCACAGCCAGTGAACCAGATTCTTACCCACACCTAATGTCTGTGCCACCCTACAAGCAGAACCATTGTTCATTGAATCAGTTGGTGAATGGCTTTATGGTTAGACCATCTTAATACACACAGAATTTCTTAAATGAATGTAACCTGTTCTCTGTGGGTTGAGAATAAAGTCACTCACTCAATTCAAATAGTTTTGACCATAGCAGAAAGTCTGTATCCAAAAATTATGTCTACAATTCATTCTTGTCAACTCTCAACTTAGCTACAATAGAGGTAAAATCCTTTGGTGATGTAAGGATCATTGAAGTACAGCCTTATTACAATGAAATCCAATGTCTAAAAATTGTTCTTATTTTGGGCTTGTACCACAGTAAGAGCCAAGACTTTAAGCTCTACTAAATACAAAACAAACAAGCAAACAAACAAAAAGACGTTATATATTTATGTTCATTTAAGAAAATACTAGTAGTGATGTATTATTTTGAAATATACAGTTAATATGTTTAGAGTTATTTAAAATTTATATTGAGAAACATGTATGTATTTTCACTATTGCCATAGATAAGCATCTACATAAAACTGTTAAATGGATGGTTTTTTTATATCAAACAACTTTTATAATACTCATTTTATTGTTATAATATTTTATAAATTTTAAGGAATATGACAATTAAGATATTGTAGGTATTGAAGGGGGGTCTCTTGGAGGATTTGGAGTATAAAAGGGAAACAAGAATGTGATGCAATTCTATTTACTTAAAATATGTTTTTAAATGTTAACATATTCAGATAAATTGAAATCATTTAACCTTTCACATCATAATGCAGTGAAAGTTATAAAATTAAAAAAAATAAAAAAAGATCTTGACAAATGCAACTTAATGGGGAAAGGTTTTTTTAGCTTGGAATTCAAGTCAATTATATAAATTATATACAGTCAATTATGGCAGGAAAATAACAGCAAGAGGGGCTCGAGGCAGTTGATCATATCACACACACAGTCAGAAAACAGCAATGGATGCTTTTGTTTAGCTAGCTTCCAGGACCCCAGGACCCCAGCCCACAAAAAGGTATTGCCCATAGAAGGTGGATCTTCCACCTCGATTAACTTAATTAGGAAAGTTCTTAATATGCTTCACAGAAGCTAACCTAACCAAGATAATACCTCTTATGTGTTGGGTGCTTCTCTTCTGGGTTATTTCAGATGCTATTGAGATTCAGTGTTAATCATCATACATGCTTCTCCATATTAATCCATATACTCTGTCCCTACCCTACCTCTGTTCTCTGACTACCATATCTTCTTAATAACCCCAGTGATGAATGTTTTACCAGTTTCACCTCACCAGAAAATGACCCCTATATTCCTAGACCTTTTAAATCAAAGCACTTCTCTCCACATGTGTAGCCTGGTAGACCATTTTCTTTTGTGTTGCTCTTATTGTTTATATATTTATCAGCATATTTTATCTGTTTATCCAGGTGATCTTTCAAATTTACAAGTAAATCTGTTATTTTTGTTCCCTGCTGTACACAGGATCTATCACCAAATAGACAATCAGTAAATATTAACTTCTTTTGGGAAGGGAAGGATGTAAAGGTTCTATCTAAAGATTTAGATAATCATTGAAGCTAGAAGTAAATCCTCACTTTTAAACCATTTAAGGATTATAACAAATGCGTCATCTAGTTAGAATCTTGTAGAGGAACTGGCTTATACAGGCACTGATTAGAATGTTTTTGGTGCAAGTAATGTTGTTTCAAGTGGCCATTAAAAATGCAATCAGTGCAAACTGATACAACCACTCTGGAAATCAGTTTGGCGGTTCATCCGGAAATTGGACATAGTACTA
>NW_022196896.1:88113435-88219027 GCF_008632895.1 Mastomys coucha
CGACCATCAATAGGAGGAGAGGACCTCGGCCCTTTTAAGGTTCTGAGCCCCAGTGTAGGGGAATGCCAACGCCAGAAAGTGGGAGAGGGAGGGATGGCAGGCATGGGGAAGGGGGAGGCAACAGGGGTTTGGTTTTGTTATTTTTGTTTATTTCTTTGTTTTTTGTAGGGGAAACTGGAGATATTCGCATGTAAATAAAGAAAATATCTAAAATAAAAAATAAAATAAAAATAAAAAATAAATAAATAAAAATGCAATCAGAAATATATATTAAATATAATAAATAAATATATATTTAATATATATTTAGTCATCGTATTATATGTTAAATATTTTATGTGAATATATTTATATGTAAATATGTAATAATAAAGTTATGTTGAGTAGCAGGTACATACTTATTAACTACTGCCCTTATTAGCAATTAATAAGGCAACTCTTCTAAAACAGACACTTTTGTGAATTAGCAGGCCAGAGGTAGCAAAGGTAAAATAAGAGGTAGAATATTAAAAACAAAAGAAAATTTTCCTACTGTGTCTTCCCCAATTCAGTGGCACAGTTTATTAAACCAACAGCTATCAAATCACTTTGACTATGCCAGGCAGGGGCTGGAAAAGGCACCTGCATTTCATGAATTGATGAGCAATTGTTTTTAGTCCTGATTCTAAGTACCCTGTTGATTGCAGCAGTGTGATGTGGATGAAAAAGCACAAGGTTCAGAGCTAGAGCACCTGGATCTCAGGCCCAGTGTCACCACTTACCTTGTTCATTAGACCTGGAGCAAGTCACTTAACCCCAAGGAAGGTGATTTCATTTGTGAAATGGTACCCTGTGGGATTCTTGCGTGAATCAAATAAGATAATTACAGGAAATCTCTTAGAACTGGATGCAATACTAAAAAGAACTCTTAAGAGTTAGGGATTCAGCTTTGTCTCTGTGTAGTGCAAATTGCATAAATGGAGGTGTATACCTGGGTTGCAGATCAGTGCATACAAGCACAACATAGATGTGGGGTGATACAGAAATCATGATGTAGAAGAGAATACCAGTGGGAAGGGGACTCCTGTGGGTGCATCAGTGACACATTTGTGGTAAGAGATCCTATATAATGCAGATTTCCAAAGGGAGGTGATACCCATTGTATCTCAAAGACTCTGCTCATTCCATGGATACTGGCTTGCCCCAGCTCTCCTCTCCTGCCTTTACTACCCTCCTCCTTGCCTTCATGCCTTTATCCTGGCCTCCTCTCCTTTGTTTGTGCTGGGACAGCAGACTGACAGATGAAAACTGTGATTTATGATGTAATGAGTGAGAAAATTGAGTTCTGAAATATTCTGATTTATGACAAACACACACATTCACATCTTGCACAAAATATTTTCAAAAACAATAATCAAACTATATCTGGAAGCCAGATATAAGAAATATATGTGTTGATATATTTTGAAATTAGCGTTTAAAATCTCAATTCACAGTTTTATGGAAAGTAGTTTGGAGCTTGTTGGAATAAATACAGTAGTAAATAGAGACTTGGTATTGAAATGAACTGTATTAAATCGTGTATTTTCCTGTGTCTGACAGAATATTTTTGTGCATAAGAAATTGGAGTTTTATATCTCTGCAATTTAATTATAAGTATAATTTTATTATAAATTATAGGGTTTTATATATTAGAAAATTAGAACATTACATTTTTGTTAATCAGAAATACAATTCCAGAAAATCTATCTAGTAAATATCTCAAGGACCACTTAGATAAAACAATTATATGTATTTCTACAATAATATGACATTGAAAGTATTAGGAAATGGACTTGTGCCCATACTTGTGCTTGTGTAATGAAGACATGTGAAGCAAATACAGTTTGAAATTATTTCAGAGAAACTGAATTATAAGTAACATTTTGTTAATAAAAATATTTTAAATATCATATATTATGTAGTGCATATATATATGTAGGGTGTGGTTACAACCCTACACTCTTTTCCCCTTGATCCCTTGGTATTCTGCCCTCTCCCTTCCTTAAAAGTATCATTCCTAGATTCATGACTTTTTGTATGGTTATGTGTTCCACATAAGTGTAACCAGGCTAGACGGTGGGACCATGGATTTGGAACCATCCATGAGAGCCTGGCAGGATCGCCAGCAGTTACACAACTAGGAACAATGAATCCCTCTCCCAGAAATGGTCAGTTGCCAGTAGTTCAGCTGTAGATAGTAGCACCTTATGAACCTCTTCCTCATCTTCAGCCACTGCTCAAATGTTGTGTAGGCCTGACTTGCTGATGCCCATATGTTGAAGTGAAACATACTTCCTATTTTTTCCTCTAGCAGTTTTAGGAACATTTTGGCGTATTTATTTCTTTATATGCTATAGAAAATCTTAAAACCACACCTAATTCTATGCCCTTTGAAATTCAAGGCCTCTACAACATTCCTCCTCTGATTTTATATGAGGCATTTGATGCCCAGTGAGATGTTTCACCTCCAATAACATGAGGTATTTAATTAGCATCCAGTGGTGTATGATTGGACTCCCTGATGTGACATAGTTTCATATGAATTATTATAATGCAGTATACATTCTAGTGATGGTGAAGTTATTCAGTAAGGCTCTGTAATTACTAGCAGTATATCAGAGTATTCACTTCCCTCTCTAATTTTAATGGTAGATTGTTTACGTTTTACTTTTACAAGATGCCTCATCGTTAAAACAATCCCATGATGCACTCAACAAGAACCTCTTCTCTAACAGTTTATCTTTACTGTTTTCTCGCCCCTCCCTCATTTTCTCTCTCTAACTTTTTCACATTCTCATATTCAAGAGTATATGGAAAGGGGTGCTATGATCAAGGGGAAGACTGATAATCCTAAGGATAAATAATCAAAGTACAACTGTGTATACGCAAGAAAATTAGCTGAGAAGGAGTCTCTAGAAGTTGCAAATTGGAAAAGGAAGTGCTTGTCATGACAGGGTTAACCTGTGAAGAGGCCTTTTTCAATGTGACCATCAATACTATGATTCTCCTTAAAAAATGTACTTATATAGGTTTCCTAAAAGCAGATCCCTTCCCCAAATCACACACTGAAGGAGTTGAAGGGTAAGACATTGGTTTTCTTTCCCTATATCAGAACATAAACAAGTTACCACATTTAATAGCAGTACAATTAAAATGCCAGTTATTTAGGTCAAAGAAATTTTATCTGAATAAAAACTGAAGGGTCCAACATGAAAGAAAAAGAAAAGAAAAAGAAAAAGAAAAACGCTAGAAGATTTAGAGCATTCTGAGTTCCAAATTTTCTGTAGTGTCCCTAAAGAAGTGATTTAATGCTGTTAATGGTATTTATAGTAAAATGCTTCCCTAATGAAAGTTTCTTGTATGAAACACCTTCTTCCTCATAAAATGGGGGATGTCTTTACACCTAGTTTGCACCTTTTCCCTAGATACCTGACATGTAATGGAGTATCCCCTTCACTGCCGCTGTGTTCCCTTCACTGCCGCTGTGTTCCCTTCACTGCAGCTGAGTGTCCCCTTCACTGCAGCTGAGTGTCCCCTTCACTGAAGCTGAGTGTCCCTTTCACTACTGCTGAGTGTCCCCTTCACTGCTGCTGAGTGTCCCCTTCACTGCAGCTGAGTGTCCCCTTTACTGCAGCTGAGTGTCCCTTTCCACTGCAGCTGAGTGTCCTCTTCACTGCCGCTGAGTGTCCCCTTCACTGCAGCTGAGTGTCCCCTTCACTGCAGCTGAGTGTCCTCTTCACTGCAGCTGAGTGTCCCCTTCACTGCAGCTGAGTGTCCCCTTCACTGCTGCTGAGTGTCCCCTTCACTGCCACTGAGTGTCCCTTTCCACTGCAGCTGAGTGTCCCCTTCACTGCTGCTGAGTGTCCCCTTCACTGCAGTTGAGTGTCCCCTCCACTGCAGCCGAGTGTCTCTTTCATTGCAGCTGGTGCATCCCTGGGTTACCAGCACAAAGGAGTCTCCTTCAGACTATGTGTGTAGCTTGCCAAGCTTTTCCTTCACAGTGTTTAACAGTGGGTTTCTGGGCTTTGACTTCATCCTACAACAAACTATATCTGACAAAGAAGCAGTGGCATGTACCACCCAACTTTGAATGAAAGGCTGGGCCAGTGTCATGATGACAGGCTCTCTCCGTTGTCTGCACACACTCTTTTTGCCTCTGCACTAGTTGTGACAACTTTGGAAGGTACCTTTTATATGACTACCTCCTTGTGAATACCCCCAAGGCTAAAATGTTCTCTTGTGCACATGTTTGGGAGCTGTAAAGTTCCATCGTGCTCCCCACCAGCATTTGTCATTTAAATAGTTCATTATATAAAATACATATCATTGGTATTATGTCACAGGTAAAACCAGCTGCAGTTTTGTAAACATTAATTCTTTAGTATCAATATAAAGTTAGGAGTTAAATCTAAAACAGTGAAAGATATTTTTACGTGGCCAGATTATGTAAAATAAAATCCAAACTTCAGTGTGGATGAGTCTCAATCCATAATATAATTCAGATTGGTAATACCACAGAAAGTGTAGCATCTGTTTTACAAAATGAATGTTGGAAAATCCTCAAATAAACTAAAATCACCTAGAAAAACTATAACTTTTCTACTTTGGCTCACTTATGCTAGGGCTTATTACATGGCAAGATTCTGAGTTTGTGGGTTTGTGTGTGACTTTGCGTATAAGTATGTGCGTGTATGTGTATGTGTATTTATGTTCATTTGCATGCTTGTGTGGGTACATAATAGCAGTTATTTTCCAATGTTGATTTTTTTAACCCATTCTCTAAACTCTCTAGCATCTAAGAATGAGTGTATGTAAAACTCTCTGAAGGCTACTAACATAGGTGTATGGGGTAGTAGGGAGAAGAGAAATGAAGATGATTATACAGAATTTATATGCTGCAGAATTAAGATGGTCCCAGCTGCTTTCATTTTCTTTAAAGACTAATGCTTTCTCAAATGAAGGGGATTAAGTGTCTCTAAGAAAGAGAAGCAATATATTGACAGCATCTGGTATGAAGAATTATTATTAAAGATAAGGGGATCAAGCCAGAGGAAAAGGATAGAGCTGGAGAATCTAATAATTAAATTTGTTTAAATGCACCTGAAAAATTATATATCTTTCCCCATTTAAACTTACCTTTGAAAATCTCAGTGGAGAAGAGTTTCTGTGACAGCTGGCTATGCTTCCTGAACAAAGGTCTAGAAATGATGATTTTTGAAACAATGTATCTTGTAACTTCAGTGTAGTTTAGATCTTTGTTTAAAGCACACTTCTGAGGAAGGAGGTACTCCAGGCAGCCAGATGGCATCCTGCTTGGAGATGGTTCACTGGTGGATTCTGCTGAAGTGGCTCAAAACAGTTCTTCATAGACAAGCCATTTCCTCAGTAAGGGCTGTTCTCCACGAATGAAAGCAGGTCATTGGGTGTTTTCTCTGGTCGCAGAAGGGTAAGAACTACAGATATCAAAGTTAAATCCTTCCCTCCACTAATTGGAGAGAGGGATTATTGGCAATTTCTGCTTCTTTGTGCTGGAGGCTCTACATTTCTAACTAGGCATCATGCAATACTTCTGCTGGCAGTGGTCCTGGGCCTGCTCTTTGAAAATCATTGCACTACTACAATTTTGCAAAGATTTGCTGTGGCATAGGTTGAGCAGTAAGCTTCCAGCTCAATAGATCTGTAGACAGCCCTCCATTAATAATAAGATATTGTTCCAAGCCTTCACCTTCAAATATTTACTGAGCTCCATGATGAAGGCATGGTATGCCTGCACTACAAAATCGTGTGTACAGAATTCAGTTTTTTTAAGTTAACTTGCTCCATTTTTAAAACCCAGCCCATGATTGCATCCGAACATCAGTCAGAAGCTTTGACTCTGCCCCAGGGTGAAATGCTATGCTTGTTTGCAAAGTGCTATTTTCCTTCCTTTGTAATTCATATATAGTATTCTAAGGCTTATACAATTCCTTATATTTTACAAAGGACATTTGATTTTTAGATTGTTTTTGGCATGTCAGCCTTTACTTTGTGCTGCAGTAACTCTTTTAATCACCACTTTGTGTATGTGCAGTGGCAGGCACAAAGACAGTAAAGGGCCTGGAGTTATGTCAGATGCCTTTTAGGAGCTCATGGGGTGGGAACAGAACTGTTGGTGACTGGGAAGATGCAGTGACCCATGGCAGGTGCTCAGGAGAGAGCGGGTGTGATCATACTTCATTGCAAATGAGCCTTTCCTAGAGAAACCCTCTCTGCCATAATTGTGTCTAATCTAAGCAAGTACTGAGCAATTGTGTAAACATTTCTGCATAAAAGTCATGTAACATTTTTAATGAAATAATCTTGGTAACATAAATGAATCTCAGGTAGGAAAAAAAGAAAGAAAAAACATTTGAGAAGCTTCTTAGGAGTCATGGATTATAGCCATCTAAGGTCAATTAGTTTAAAGTTAAAAAGATGTCAAATTTAATTTTTAATGCATTTTAATTCACATAGAAATGCAACTTTATGATATAGGAAGCATTCTCAGCAACATTCAGTTCAATTAGGTGTGCTATTGTACTAAACTCAAGGAAGAAGAACTCTACATCTAACCGTGAGTGAGAGTGACAGGGCTATGCTACAAGCTGTGTACTTTATATCCTTGTGTACCTTACGTGCATAGTTCTCCATGGTGGCAGGGACCAGCAAATTGTTAAAGAAGTGTACAATTATCTCGATGATGTGTGAACCTGCTCACTTGCTGTCAACCAACCACTTAATTCTGTTTTACCTCACACATAAAATTCTAAGGCATTTGATTCCTGTAAAACATTGAACAACTGGTAAATTTTACTTTATTTGAAAATTTATTGACAACCTATATTACTGAGTTACTGCTTATGTATTTTCTGAAATATAATACATGATTTTATTAGGGTTTGGCCCCTATGTCTTTCCTCTTGTCCTCCTCACTCTAGTCCATGTTTCTAGGTGTAGGGGCTTCATTCATGTCTCTTCCTTCCATCTCCCAGTAGGACTGTTGGCTGCTGCATCTGGCTCTTTCTGTTGTTCCCAGGTACTGAGCTCAGCTTCTATCAGGCTTATGGAAAGTGGAGTTACCCACTGAGCCATCTGAGACATGCCTAGGACTGAGACAAAGCCTTTCTGTTAAGGCAGGCTAAGAGGAAGATGTACACACCAACAAAGACAAATGGGCCACAGAATTGAGAGAGAGTGAGGAGCAGTATATATGGGAAGCTTGTAGGGAGGAAAAGATGGGTGATCCAATTATATGATAATATTAAGAAAACAAAAGTATAACTTTGAATCCTACACTGGAATGCTAAGTATCTATTTACAGAAATGGACATTACAAAGTATAATAGGTAAAGAAAAGAAAGAACCATTGCTAGTTGTTCCTACAGAACGATCATATTCTACTCCTTGTCTTCCAGTGTGTGGCTATATTTGGAAACAGGAGGTAATTGAGGTAAAGCGAAGCCGTAAGAGTAGGGTGTTGGTAAGATGGGGTTAGTGGCCTTGTCATCAGAGATGCCAGTGATCTGCCTTTCTCTTCTGCATGGGCTTTTCCTGTCCATTTCCCTACCCACACAGGCACCAAGGGTATTAAATTCACAGCAGAAAAGAGATAAGATGTTCACAGTGCAGTGACGGCTGACTACACGCCAGCCAGCCAGGCTGGACTTTAGATCCAGGACTCCAGCCTCTGTGATAAAGGAAATATCTGTTTTTTGGGCCATCGAGTCCATGAGAGTGTTCATGGCAGCCTGAGCTAAAGCAAACATTAAAATGTTTAATATTTTATGACAGTCATATTGTAGAATATAAGACAGTAGTTAAAAACGGCACTAAGGCTTTATGCATGGGCATTATTTCTTACCCATTTCCCTCTATGTCCCTTTGGGTGAATGCATTTTCTCCTTGTTGATAGGAAATAATTCTTGCACCACTGATTCTGGCGGCCTGAAGTGTGTTCAGTTTTCTTAAGCACAGAGCATGTGCCTAGGCCAGCTTCCTTTCCTTCTCATCTTGCTGCTTCAGGAGAATAAAGTTCAGGGATTTACATTCTGTGATCAGTTCTATTGTACATAATAGTCATTGTCGTTTTTACTATAGGAGCCACTACCAGAAAGCTTAAGAAATACACCATCATCCCATGACTGCGCCCCTCTATTTTAGATATTGCTCGTATGTGTTTGTTTCTTGAGGGAAATTTTCAGTATCTTTTTCCTTTTCCTTTCCTTTCTTTTTCTTTCTTTTTTTCTTTAATTTGCCCTTTCTCTTAAGAGTATGTTTAATTCAATCATGTTGATAAGTTCCTGTTGATCTCTATTATCTAGCAGTGGTCTCCACTTTGACAGAAAGCCACTGTATGAAGTCTTTTAGTTACACATCACTGTATATCAAGCATTCACCGCTGGTGCAAAATTAAAAGTTGAAAGGGAATCCTTGAAAAACAGCTGGATAGTTTAGCATGCATAACTTGAGAAGTCTTAAACAATGAGTGTTCTCCGGTGAGTCCATTTCACCTCTGTATTTAGAGATTTCCTATAGCAGGTACCAGGTTTAAGTCAACAGCTACAGCACATTAAATAAAAAAGTGATTCCATTGTTTACTGTCATCCAAAACATCACCTTTGCCTTCTCAGTCACAGCTCCTCTCTTTCCTTCCTCAGGTCTTACTATACCATTTATATATGGCATCTTTGTCTTTAATTTGTGTTTAAGGTTTGTTAGCTATGAAATCCACTTTGTGATAGTGCAGGAATACTTGCTGTAGTTTAAATTAAATTTGTTTCACCATTCTTCCTGACATACCAAATATATACAAATCTACTATCTATGATTTTTAATCATATATTTTTCTGACCTGTAACTCTGAGTTGGTCTTAACTATTATTTAAAATAAAGTTTTGCTTCATTATTTTTTTCAGTAGCATCTAAAATATAATTGACCTACTTATTTTAATTTTAAGTTCTATTATTTTCATTGACCTCCTTAAGGCATACCTGGTCATATGTATTCATTCTTATATATCATTTTCAGTCTTTTCTTTCTTTTCTGTTCCAGTCACTGATTGGTTGCTGTGAAGAGACTCTATAACCAAGGAACTCATAAAGCAAAGCATTTAGCTGGACATAGTGCTGGAGAAGTAGCTGAGAGCTACGTCTAGATCCATAGCATCAGGCAGAGAGACACTGGGTCTGGCTGGACTTCTGAGTACTCAAAGCTCACTCCTAGTGACACACTTCCTCAATAAGGCCATGCCTCCTAATCCTTCCCAATAGTTCACCAACTAGGGACCAAGCACTCAATATAGGAGCCTATGGCGTCAACCTTATTCAAACCACTACATTTTTTTTTTAAATTTAATTTGTTTATGAGTGTTTTCCATACACGTTTATGCATCATTGGAGGTCAGTAGGGGACATCAGAGCCCTTGGAATTGGAGGTAAAGATGATTTTTAACCACTGAAATCTGGGCCCTCTGCAAGAACAACTGCTTTGAATCATTAGGCCATCTCTCTAGTACACCCACCCATGTATTTCTGTAAAAACACAAAACTAGGTCTCTCTAAACATGCAGATTATTTTAGGATTTGTTTCTACACTGTTCTTTCTTGGGCATAGTACCTTCTGAGGTTTATTGTTTGGTTTTCAAATGCATGAATTTCAAGCTCTCTGTTTTCTTAGGTTGCAGAAATTAAGGAAGAACTAATAGATACGTGGTCCCCATCCTCCCACACTCTCACCCCTTGCCAGCATCCAGATATCCGGGTCTACGTCTTGCTCTCACCTGTAGTGCTTTAGTTTCTTAGCACCACTGCTTGGAGAGTTCAGGTGTCTGTTCTGTCTCAGCTCTTTTTGGCTCTCCACTACAAATCTTATAATACACTTGTTACCTTTAGTACACTATGGAGCTTATGCCTTTTCTTCCATACTCACTATAGACGGATAATGTCAAGATTACTAAATTTTGTCAAGTAGTCTCAGACTAAAAGCTGGCCTACAATTGCTAACTCTCCAGTTCCTCTTCTACTTTGATGTCAGTAAGTTCTTGATCAGATCTGACTCGTGACTGTATTCTTTAATGGAACTATTCCCAGACATTGTGAGCCCCTCACTGAGTACTGCTTTGATCATGACAGAAGCCAAAGACTGCAGCTTATCATTAACAATTCTTAAAATCCATTTCTAAGGTTCTTTTCAAAGTCCTTCATGAGATTCTCTCCTGTTTTGTAATTGATCTCATGATTGTATCATGTAAGTGCTTTTATTTAGAAGTTGTTGCTATATGAATACACTTTAGGAAAATTCCTGAAACACATAATTTTGAGGGGAAGGGTGTCAGAAATGCAAAGTTATTGGTGATTGGAAAAAGACATAAACTGAGATTTAAGAGTCAAATTTAGGGTCTATTAACCTTGACAGAATAATTAGAATCCTGTCATTTTCAAGCAGATGGAAAAATGAATGCTCCATAGGACACTCAGGACACTCAAGATCTCCAGAGAACTACAATTACTTCTAATTCATAAATTACTGTATGTGTATTCTTCACAACTAGATACTCTTGGTGAATATGTTTGTAATCAGAGCTTCTGAAGGCAACTCTCTGCCTTGCTGTTTCAGCATGTGCCTGGGCCTGATGACCTTCTTGCAACCTTTTAAATGAGTGTAGTTGCAATGCTGAATTTTAACTAGTATGCGATGCATCTTGTATTCAGGGAATAGTGAAGTCCTGGTGTCTCCACAATCTAACTTCTGAACCTTTCTATGAAATTAAATGTTAGTGCAATGTCATCATCTTCAAGCGTCAACTCCCACCATCCTTTAAAATCAGCATTCCCATACATTAAGATCTTTACACCCATCTGACTAATGGGAGGTTAGTGACACATGCTTATCATTTGTGGGATCACTTCTCTTAGCCTTTTGGCTAAGATCAAGTGTAGTATAATTTGTGGGTATGGAAAAAAGAAAATAATACTTTTTAAAACAATGCCATCTTTTAATAAAAAGTCCCAATAGTATATATTTATTTATGAGTAAAAGTTGAGTTTATCACATAAAAACTTCTATTTCAGCTGATTAAAATAGTCATAAACAATGAGAGTAAAATAAATATAAGTACAGTTAGTTTTTTATAGATGGGTAAGGAAATGCTTAATGTTTTGGAGGAAATAGTAGATTTGCATAAGAGAGAAAGAGAAAATAGTGCCTCATGAATGAAGTATAAGAAAACCATCTTCCAGCCATTCATTAACTTTGAATAAGATGTATGTACATATACCTATGAATGACCTTCTTTGTAACGAGACATTGCACATATATCTATGGATGGCCATGGATATTTGTAATGCTTTTGGGTTGCCCTGTGTTTGTCCTGATTTCACATGACAGTCTTTTCAAACAACTTGTTTGATTCACCCAGGCAAAAGCTCAGTATTTAGTGTTGGTGACTTTATACTTGAAGCATCACTTTCATTTTGTCTTCGTTTTGCTTCACCGAAAACACTGTGTGGTATGAGATTTACTGCTTTGATATTCCTGTATTTGGTTTTTTTTCTTGTCTTTTACTGATTTTCCTATTATAAGTAAATTTACCTAAAGATTTATTGAATCCATTTTTTAGCTAGTTTTTTAGACTTTCATACATGAATAATTTATTTCTATCATTTCTATCTCACATTCTTCCCCTTCCAGCCCCTTCTTTGACTGTCCCCTCCTACCCTTTTTCAACTTCATGGTCTCTTTCTTAAATTATTATTATGGTTGCACACCACACACACACACACACACACACACATACATGACCCTATATGCATATATATCATGATGAGCACCTTTATTGTGGCACACATGTGTATGTATTTAAGGAGGACCACTTGGGATTAGATAACCATTCTTCCAGTAGAAAGGGAGTTATTGAAGTCATGGTGTCACAATGATATTTTGCAAAACGTAAGCCTTTCTGTGACAGCTGAGGGTTTCTACTTACTGTAATTGGGATCTATATGTTTTGAGGCATGAATCTGGGTGAGCTTTCTCCATCAGTGAAAGTGTGTATGTAAGTGCATATTAATGGACTGGGATTGACAGAAGCAGGTGTCATGCCTCTACCAATCCGTCATCAGTATGATTGCTGATCTATGAGTGTTTTGTGAGCTCAAGGCATTTATGACACTGCATTGTATCACTTGCTTCAGTGGGCAGAGAAGGGTTTGTTTTCAGAGTTTCTGATGCCTACTCAGAGCTGCTATTCTTTCATGCTTTATTGAACCATTCAAGTATGGGATGCTGAAGTTAAGGGCTGCAGGACTGCCTAGAGTTTGCATGCTTCCCAAGCCATGGCAGGGTCTGTGTTAATGTATCTTTTTTGTTTTTACATACTGTCTTACAGTGTTCTACACATGGTATATGCTGTCTTCTTATTGGTGGCTTAATTATTATGACTGTTGCACAAATTGTACTGAGTGCGTACAAGGATTCACATTGTTTCCATCTGGTGAGCTAGGAGACAGCAGTGCAGAAGTACTCCTGTAAAAATAATTTTGTGGGGGGAGGGGAAAGGGTTCTACACTCCCTTTGTTTTCACATAATTTCTGGGTATTTCTATAGATGGTCTAGTCCATTTTAGCTCCTGATAAAGACCTGGTATTTTTATTGATGTACTGGCTGGTTTTGTGTGCCAACTTGACACAGGCTGGAGTTAGCACAGAGAAGGGAGCTTCAGTTGGGGAATTGCCTCCATTAGATACAGATGTGGGGTATTTTCTCAATTAGTGATCAAGGGGGTAGGGCCACTTGTGGGTGGTGTCATCCCTGGGCTAGATGTCTCTGATTCTATAAGAGAGCAGGCTGAGCAAGCCAGAGGAAGCAAGACAGCAAGGAACATCTCTCCATGGCCTCTGTATCAGCTCCTGCTTCCTGACCTGCTTAAGTTCCAGTCCTGGCTTCCTCTGGTGATCAACAGCAATGTGGAAGTAAGCTAAATAAACCCTTTCCTCCCCAACTTGCTTCTTGGTCATGATGTTTGTGTAGGAATAGAAACCCTGACTAAGGCAATTGACAAGCCTAAGCTGAGAAGGCTCTGAGCTAGTTTAACCTAACTAGGCTGCGAATACCAGACAAATGCCCCATTACTTGCAGATCTGGTCTTGCCCTGGTTCACTCTGGTCCATGTATGTCCTCAAGTTGGCTCTCTCAACATGACCACATGGCGAATCCTCCTGGTCTCTCCACGTGTCTCTCTACCTTCCTTCTTGTGGTCCTTCTCTACTCTCTGTCACTTTCTGGGAACCCACCCCCCTCACTGGATGTGGATGTCCTGCCTCCTCTGTCCTCTCCTGCCTAGTCATAGGCTGATTGGCTCTTTAGTAACCAGTCAGAGATGATGAAAAACAACTTTGAGACCACAGATGTTTGTGTATGCTGTCTTCAGGACTGCAATTTCTAGGTTTGAACATAGAAATCAGCATCTGAATATACAGTGCAAAACCATCTCCCAACATACTCCTTATTTCCTGACTTCTGAACCAAAGAATTTAAAGAGGGTTTGTGTTTACTTACTAATTTAAACTTACTTAGTAAGTTTACTTAGGAACTAATCTTCTTAGAGCAGGGAGAATGTTCCCAAGGTCAGCCAAAATGTATTAAGATGAATCCTTACAAGGACTCGGTTAGCAGTTAGTGGTCTACAAACTAGTATGAAGCCTAGCGATATGCCCTACTTCATCTAGTGTGTAAGTATTCACTTTTACCAGACTTCATGAATTGAAGTCTTAGGATTATGTTGTTCTACCTCAAAACAGATGAAATTAGTAAAGCAAAATAGAAATCTTTCCATGGAGTCTTGCTGTCTGTAAGTGTTAGGATGCATCTCTCCATACCTATTCCTATGCTAATTCACTTGACTTCCTCCAACTCTTTAGAAAGACTAGACTATCCGGTCAATATTTGGATACCATCAGAATAAAATATAACTAAATTAATTTCTGAGAATTGGAGCAAAGCCAGTAAGGAACAACCCTCCATGGCCTCTGCATCAGCTCCTGCTTTCTGACCTGCTTGAGTTCCAGTCCTGACTTCCTTTGTGATCAACAGAAATGTGGAAGTAAGCTCAGTAAACCCTTTCCTTCCTAACTTGCTTCTTGGTCATGATGTTTGTGCAGGAATAGAAACCCTGACTAAGACAAATGTGTACCAAGCTAGATTCTGAGGATGGAAAAAAAATTGGATATTCCTGGAAAGAAAAAAACCTCAAAGATTATTTTCCAGGATTTATTCTAAAATTAGCTTTAAAATGAGATTTCTTGATAGTTACCATTTTTCCCTATGATTATCAAAGTATGTTCAAGTTTGCCACTTATATGTATTAAAGGTTAAAAATATTAGAAAGATTGTCCCTATGCTATTGTTAATAAGCAAACTTATTGCAGGGTCATAGTATATAAAAGCTCTCTCTTTCTCTCTCTCTCTCTCTCTCTCTCTCTCTCTCTCTCTCTCTTTCTCTCTCTCTCTCTCTCTCTCTCAGTAGTTTTAGGTATAAAACAATTTGAGCATGGCATCATTAAAGTCACAGTGTGATACACAGAGAGTGGCTAGAATATAAAATGGTAGTTCTATTATGGTGGCTATCCTTTATCATATTCAGAATCTCTTTAATTCTTTTAGATTTCTTTCTAGTCTTCCTGGCAAACACTTCACACGTTTGAGGTTGGTTTCAGATGATTGCTCTGCTTTTCTTTCCTTGGACGTTGGTGCTGCTTTTGACACTGAATTTTTTCCAATCATGTGAACTATGATATATGTCTTTGCATGTATCTGCCCAGGCCTATGTGAGTACATGTGACTGTACATATAAATGCCTTGTTAAAGGTTGCTACAACTTGCCAGATTAGTAAATAAAGAAGATAGCTTTATAGTAATGCATATGGTGGCAGTTAAATGCTCTTTGTCCAATATTTGAGTTTCATATTAAGAGAGAATTATCATAACTGCTTCCAAATATATAGGGGGAGAATATGATCAGATGCCAAAACTGTGATTAATATTTAAATATTGAAGAGGATTCACATCCACAGCAGGATGCTCTAAGGAATGGAATGTGTTGTAGCACCCAGAGTGTTTGCTAAGAGGCTGAGGCACCATGCCTGTGTCTTAGTCTTCACAGGCCCCTGTCCCGCCCTGATGTCAGACAGAGATGATATCATATGCCCTAGCCCACTGTTGCAGAGCTGTCTCTACTTCTGCTTTGAATTCTGATGGGCTTGCCTTTGAGAGGTTTCTTACCCCAGCTAAACTTTGTCTTATCAAGATAAAATATGGGCAGTGGTCAGTACTCAGTTGACACTAAGAAGATGCACTAAGAAGATGTGTCCTAGCACAGTCTGATTTATTGTCTTAGTCATACTTGCTAGTCGTACACTGTAGTGGTGTTCAGGATCTAGTCACTTTATCCTGTGTCTTAACTGCTAGTCTTCATTGTTACCAAGTATTCATAAGTCAGACTTCACTCCATTATCATACTGGACAAGAATTTGCCATCAAACACTTTTTGCTTTCTGCTCTTTGGCACTGTTCTCTGTTTTTATATCCAATATCTTACCCATTTTTATCCTTGTGGATATCAAATCACTCACATAATTTCATTGAATATTACTTTGTGTTAAGTGTGACTTGACAAATATATTTGGATACTATTAAGAGTCTGTGAGGATTGCTATAGATTTGGCAATGTTTAGTTGGAGATTACAGTATCATGTCAAACCTGCATAACAACAAACTGTAAAAAGATTTGGAATTAAAACAAAGACCATCTCCACCCTAGGGAGTTAGCAAAGCCCTGCTGGATGTCATAATCTGGGCTGAGTGTTCAGTAACTGTGTAGTGCTGGCCAGATGGAGCCTGATGTGTGAAAGCACAGACACGATGGCAGGCAGGGTCAGACATTTGTGGCCAAGGGCTCTGCAAGCTGGAGTCATCATTTGGTCTCCGTTCAGTTCTCTGCTTGCACTGCATGGGGATAAATCTGACTTAAGGAAGCTGGCAATGAGAGCCACGACTGGAATGCTCTTGTCCACGAGCTCAGCCACGAAAGGACATGCTGACAACCATGACAAATAACTGAACGAGTGACGAATGAACTCTGCTGAGTAGCAAAGAGTAAAAACAGTTTGAGGATATGTCCAATCATATTTTTTTTCATAACTGGGAAGTGAGTACTTTTTACTCATGAAGCATGGTGCTAGATGCTAAGGAGGATGATACACCCAATCTAAGAAAACTATCACATTTTAACGAGTTCTTACACAAGTAAATGTGACTGCAAGGTTTAGTGAATGCAAGGTAGTAAAGTACAGGATTCTGGGGAGTTGGATGGAGCAGTTTTAATTAAGTATAAGTGGAGAGCCAGTTAGCATTTCCAAGGAAGAAAAACTTTCTGAACCTGAGAACAGAGCAAATGGTAAAACCTTCTTAGGAGTGAGATGTGAAGATGCTGAAATGGAATAGAGCTAAGCTTCAAAGACCCCGAGAAAACAAGAAGGAAGAATAGGAAGGACAGAACAACTGCTACACCAGGAGGTTCAGAGGATGGTGGAAGGTGTTTGGAGGGTCAGCAAATCGAAGAGGAAATTGGAAGAAGTGAGGAAGCACCTCATGACTGTTTCCTATGCAAACCACATCTTGTAAATATAATCAAAAGGGGCTAAATTTTAAAAAGAAGAATATTATTCTGAAAAAGTAACAACCTAACATTTCAGGTCTAGTCAAATAGAAACACAGGAACATCTCTGCGGTGCTACAATCAGGTGCTTTATCTCAGCCATTTTTTACTTTTCCTTTTAAATCTGAGGAGGGTTTTCAATAATATTCATTTTTGGATGATGAACTTCCAATACTTCTTCTCTAAGTTCCTTCACTTAATGTCATTGTCAGGATTCTCAGCAACTTCTATCAGTTCATGAGGAAATACCATGCATTTCATGAGAGACCTCCCACCCTTTTTCTTGAAAATGAAGACTATTAGGTTCTTGTTAACTACTGGTATTTTGTGCAGTCGTACTATATGAAGAAAAATGTAGGAAAAAAATCTTTCTTCACGCATTACTAAATTCATGGATGGATCAAAACAAAAAGAGCCATCAACAAACAAGAAGCATGTAAGTATATATCATTTAAGCATGCTTGATCCTTCGGAAGGATACAAAGCCTCAAAGAAACAAGGAAACTTAAGTGTTTTTTCTCTGCTGAGATCGATCAAGAACTGTACTATATATTTGTCGAGAAATATTGGACAAGTGTTGTAATGCAAAGCTAATGATCCAGGCTGAGGGAATTATGTAGCAAGTCTAGTTTGTTCTAAACCATCCTCATGTCCCTGCTTCCTCAGAAATGAAAAGTGTTTCTTTCTACTGGATATGAAGAGGTCCTCTCAAGCTGGGTCTTGTGACCCAAATCAGAGCAGATATGCTGTGCAAAGCTGAGCATGGCTTCCTTGCTTCTCTGTTCTCAAATGTTATGATATTGCATTTAGCGGGAATGCTTGTGTGAACCTCGTACAGACTCAGCTTCAGTAAGCAGGGCACGCACCAGGATTTCCTACTCACCTGAGAGAAAGGTTGGTTATGGAGTCATTGCAAACTTGGATTTGTCTTAACAACTGTGGTTAGCCTAGTGCGTCTGTGTATACAGCTGCCAACTTCTCTTGTTCTAGATGAATTCAAATAAATTTAAACTAATATAAGTTAGTCACTCATTTTGCAAGATTTTCAATTATATCACAGTCATCTCTTTATTATATAGTAAAATCTCTGTCAGGTCCAAGTATCAAAATATATCATTTCTGCTTAAAACACATTTGTTTATTATTTCAATTAGAATTATTAAG
Source organism: Mastomys coucha (assembly GCF_008632895.1). Taxonomy (NCBI): domain Eukaryota; kingdom Metazoa; phylum Chordata; class Mammalia; order Rodentia; family Muridae; genus Mastomys; species Mastomys coucha. The sequence continues at coordinate 88,131,351 of NW_022196896.1, forward strand.
CAATTTTATGGTTCAGAACATTTATTGCTTTTAGCTGTCACAAAATCCTGCATTATTCTCATCTTAGCAATATTCACATGACTTTGTCTGCATATTTTAACCAAATATAATTCTATAATTCTTGGAGGGAGGGTCTCTAGTATTCCTTCCATACTGGCCACTCTGGTGTATGCAGTTCATTAAGAACTTCCTTAGTTCTAAAATTCACTAAATCATAGTAAAAACATTTCATTTTTCTTTTGCATTTCTTTGCTTATTCACATATCCCTTCGTGCATGCATTAGTGTGGGCATACATACCAAGGCACAAGTGTGGAGGTCAGAGAAAAACTTGTGAGAGTAGACTTTCTGCTATTTTATGGGTCCCAGAGATTGCACTGAGGTTGCCAGTCTTGGAGGCAACAACTAACCATCTTACTGACTGTTTGATATAAAATTGTATGTGTGATTCAAATACTGTTCTTAAATGACTTATTTTGTAAGTGATATGTTTTGAGCCAAAAAAGAAAAGAAAAGAAAAGAATAAAGTGACACTGAAGAACAAGGCTTAATAGGCACAACCTTCTTTTTATCCAAGTAGGCAAAATAGAGATAATGACAACAATTGTGTAAATGTACTTAGTGATATTCCTGTACCAAGTATATACTGTTCCATTGTGAATAGAAATCTGGAATATAAATGTTAGAAGCTTTTGAGTATATATGTTTTAGAGTCAGAATATATGTTACATTTTTAGGAAATGATGAAAAAAACATATGTCCCTGGGTCAAGATGTTCGGTTTACAAAGCTAACCAATTTAAAAGAATTGCATAGAGAATTGCATTGAGAGCATTCTCCACCCATATAAAGATCACATCTGCCTTTGGAGAAAATTACCAAGAGAATGGGATATGGCTAGATGCTGCTGCTTAAAATAAGACTATTTTCGGGCATCTGGGAAGGACAGTCAACTCTTCTGTGTGAACTTGATTCCACACATCCAGTTAAATGCTAATTTAATTTTGATACTGGGATAGCAAAGGCTTTCACAATTCATGCTACTTGCCTATCCTGGGGATTTCTGATGAGTGATTGGGAAAAAAGGGGCCTCCCCTCCAGGCTGGCAGTGATGGAGACATAAAATAAATCCCAGTAGTCACAACTCTAGAAAGAAAAAAACCCCGGAGCATAATCCCAGGAAAAGCCTGGCACTCCTTTGCTTTAAGGACTTTCCTGGTGACCTTAGGGAGATATTAATGGATCTCTTTAGGCTTAACCTCCCTAGGAGACTCTTCTGTAGCCCTGTTGTTGCTACTTTAAAGTCAGGAATTTTAAGTAGATTACAATGAAGAACAGTGCAGAGCATCATAAAGTTAACATTATACTGTTAAGAACACTCAACTGAATTAGTAATTTCTGCCAGAAGTTAGCTTTTAAAATAACCAGGATTCACTGAAGAAATAAGGATTGTTTTCTCCCCTTTTCTTCTTTATCTGAAAAATAATTCATTATAATTGAGAATATTGTATAAAACCAAAAAAGGAAACACAGGTCTACATACATATCATTAACAATTGACTATATTACCACTCTCTAGCTGTCTAATAACCTATTCTAAGAAAGAACAAATGAAGGCAATTGGTTCAGACTGTAGTCCTTTGCAGTCCTTAGAGCCAGTCTTACTAGAGGCCAGTGTTGGGGATGATGACCAAGATTAGTTATATTGAAAGGGTCCGTTTTTAGTGTTCCCATCTCTCCTCCAGTAAAAGAGCCCTTTAAACAGGCAATGTGGCCTGGGCTAGCCACAGAGAGGCTGGCAGATGGCCCTCAGGATAGAGGCTGCTGACAGATGGCGTAGATTATTTGAGCAACAAAGACACTTTGGCTACCAGTGCTAAGCCTTGGAAAGAAAGAAGACAACTTCTCTGGCACTGCCAGCTTGTATTCAGAAAATGTTTTGGCAGAATGGAGACCTATGAAAAGATTCTCAATTGTTAACGACAAGGAAAGAGGCAAGATGTTGTTAAGTTTCTTAAGTGTGCTCCCGGAGGTGTGATTGGAATCTGCTGTGTAAAAGGCCCTTAGAGATCATGAACCAATCCTCTGGCTGGACTGTTTGCACACTTTTGTTTTGTCTTTTATAATTGTAAGGATAAAACTTTCAAAACTTTATTTGAAAGAAGTGTTCTACATTCTCTGTTTACGATGTAAAAAACAAACAAACAAACACTGTACTGATGGCTAGGTTTCCCTGGCACGGTATCGTAGGCACAGCTTTACATTGTGGGGAATGAAGAGTGGCTGGGTGTCTTTCCTCGGTGTTCAGCATGCTACAGTGCTATACAATGAAGTGAGATTTTGTAACATGATGCAGAGATTTTACTGGCAAAAGGTGCATGTACAGGACTCACTAAATTCTGTGGGCCTGTAGCCATAATTGTAGGTGTTTTCTTTGGTTTCTTTAGCCCATGATGCAGCTTTAACAAAGAATCTTTATTTTCTAATGATTCTGTGGGTTCAAGATAACTACAAATTTTTATTCATTGCTTTTACATGTGCTTCTAATGTATTTCCCTCAAATGTTTCTTTGTTAGATGATTTGTTTCCAAACTTAATTAGTTAATTTAGTTTTCACCTACAGGTAGTGCTGGAGACAAGAATTTATAAAGTTGTTCAGAAATAATACATCAAGAACAATGTTCTCAAAAATAAATCAAGATGTTAAAATGCCATTTAATGTAGATGTACATTGCCAGACATGAAAAACAATATGTATACTTTGCTTATTTATTCTTGTATGTATGTATGCATACATGTAAGTGTACATACATGCAGTGTCTATGGAGGGCAGAAGAAGGCTTCGTATTCCCCTAGAACTGGAGTCATGAATGTGAGACTCCATGTGCGAGCTGCGAACTGAACCTGGGTCTTTTGCAAGAGCAGTAGGTGATCTTACACCCTCTCCATCTCTCCAGCCCCTAATTCAATATATCTTTAATAATTATTTTCCTCTAGTGCATTGAACTTAATGTTTTTGGTATCCCTGAAAACTCAGAGATTTTTTAGATGTAATTGATAATGCAATTAAATTGGTAAGTGAAATATATTCCAAAGAGTATCACTGTAATTGCCTCTGAGCCATCAAAAATCACCATTATATTGATTATTTGGCTTCAGGAATGTCTTTTCTTAGAGTGTCTCTAGTCCTACGTTACATGTGTTTCTTTCAATTTCAGTGATCCAGGTCTTCTTAAACTGGTGGTCATTAGAGGCATCTGACTAGAGATTGACGCCAACAGTGGCAAGATGGCAGGAAAAGCAGAGATAACAATCAAAGGGGACCCACAAAAACTGAAACTGCCTGTAGTTTCACGAACTGGGTTCTTTTGTAACAAAAAACCAGGGTGGACGGCACTTTATGAGGAAAATGAATCTAACAGAACATAATTGTGACATTTCAAAATTTTCTTTGGGCTAGAGAGAGAGTGGTTAATAAGGTACAGTGATCTTGCAGAGAACCTGAAGTGGAGCCCAGCACCCACATCAGACACCTCACAACTGTATGTCGATATAGCTCAGCACCCAACACCCTCTTTTAACCTCTGTGGGCACTGCAATCGTGTACATTTATCTACACACAGGCCCATATAGCTAAAATAATATCTTAAATGCTTAGAGGACAAATGTTAATGTTGTTCTTTTTGTTAGAAAACTTTGTATTTTGAGACCTTCAGATGGGCCAATTGTACAATGGATAGTCATTCGGACCTATTTAGAGATATTCAGGTTATGCTGTATTATTAAATACAATATCTAAATAATATGATTGGCTTTTTTAAATCAATAATTTTCTGAAGTTGTGAATTGTAGTTGTAATCCTTGCTTAGCCTGTGTCCTCATGGTCCCCCTCTGATGTTCTCTACCAGACATACTATTCTTGGGACCACTTGATCCCTAAGACAGGCAACTCTGATTCCATCTAAGCCTGTGGCAGCTCACATTACTTTGTCAGCTTGGACCTTGTAGTGTTTCACCTACCAGAGAGAGATAGAGACAGAAACAGAGTTGCCTTTTAATGTCTTTCATTAACCTATAAAGATTTTCTTGATACTCCAAGTACTTGTTAAGAGTTAGCTTGCTGAAAGCCCTGGTTTATTATGCATTTCCTGTTTTATTCCACATTAACAAACACTCTCTGCATCCCATGCGGTTTCCACTTGTGTGTCTTGTGGAAGCTGATTTCTGTTGTTCTTTCCTTTTTTCTTTTTTTCTAAGCTCACAGTTCCTTTCCTTCTATTCCTAAGAACTTCTCCAGAAGATGTGCTTATCTATGCTGGTGACTACAGCTCTTCTTCATCACCCCTGGTTTTGCCTTTGCCATTTTCTTCCTTTACCTTTGAGACCAGGTTTAAGCCAGTTTGTCATGCAGTGAGAGACATGGGGTTTTATTCTATCAGTGAATTTTCAGTGCAGATCTCTCCAGCCATACCCGACTTCCAGGGCCATTGCTCTCAACACCCCATCCTGTCACCTTTCTCTCTGGGAAAGATTTGTGTTTATTCTATAGGACCATAATGTACCTGCTTGCATCAAACTGGACCTTTGGATGTGCAAAGCTTTCACTCTCATTATCAGACAATAGTTGGTATGAACTGGCATTTCCATCTGTTTTCCCATAGAAGCAGAGTTTAACATTGTCAGTTATAGGATCTAATATATTTGTCATGTGAATTCAATAAACTTTCCCAACCGATTAAAGAATCTGTAAGTGATCACTGCTTACACTTAGAATTGTTCCTCTGAAAATATGTATTCTAGTTCATAGTAAATGATCTGTAAATTATTCACACCTTTGAGAACAGCTTTTGGCTATATGTCTAGAAAGGTATACTGAGAGGAATAGACATGTAGCCATTCATAGAATTTGTAATTCTTTGAAGACAAGGTTTTAGCATGTAACCCAAAAAGAATAATCCTTTATCAGCCACTAGCTTTTCCCGTGTGTACAGCTTTTCAGATTAAGCAAAACCTTTTCATATCATGTCTACCAAAAGTGTAAAGCTGAATTTTATGAAAATTGAAATCAAACAGGGTGTTATTATTCTAAGTCTTGCCATTCCCCACTGTTTACAGCATCAAACAAATATTAAGTGGAAGATTCCAATTTCTGCTGTCACCTGCTTTCTGATTTTCCATAGGCTCTTCCTTTCATCTTGATAGTATTTCACTGTGGAAATTATCTGACAGCAAATGGTTTCCTGTTCTCTTGCTATGCCTATACTTTCCCATATCCAGGAGTCACTTTCAACTTCTGCCTTGACTTCTGCATGTACTCCAGATCCTCCATGCTTCCTTCTCTGCCTCAAGCCTTGACAAATCTTTCTGTGGAAGTCAGAGGTAGTTTTATGCTTTGTCCCATTTTTGTGGTTTCATGATTAAACATTGTAGTTCGATCTCTTGGCTTAGAGGAAAATATAAAGATCTTCCTGAGAATTGAAAGGTCTTAGGTTACACCATCCTACAAACTGCTGTAATTTATCTTGAGCGAGGGCTCCTTCTGACCCTGTATGTTCTCCTTCCTTTACTTCGAGAACCCGTGAAGTTCCTGTCATGGAACTTACACCCTGGCTGTTTCTTCTTTCTTTAAGGCTCTCTGACAGTATGTTCTCTTGGAACCCACCACTTTCTGAGTTAAAATATTAATACAAAGTCCTTCTTTCTATTGTAACAAGTCTTTCCTGGCCATCGTGCCTAATGTAGTTCTAGTAGCATCATGGCATTCTTCATCATGTAGCTATCTCCTTATTTTCTTCACATTTGTTATCATTTCAATTATCTCTTTCTGTACCTAAGGTCTGTCTCTCTCTGTAGAATATAAACTCTGAAATGGGCAAATGATTTGCTTCCTACCCAAACCTTGGTACTAACAAGAGAGTGCAGTGAATAGACATTACAGCCTATAACTGGTAAAGTAAGTGAGCTGGGCAGTTTTTAATTGCATCACTTTGAAGGCAGAAGCAGGAGGATCTCTGTTAGTTGCAGGCTAACTAGGACTGCAACGTGAGACTAGCTCCCAAAAACAGATAAACAAACATAAAACAAATTCCCACCCCCTCAACCAAAGAAAACAAAACCAAAACCAATAAGTAAGTACGTTGGGTATAATATGTTGATAACTTAGTAAGTACTTTTCAAGCTAAGCATTATTATTTTGGGCTTTTGTAGTAGAGAGGTGCCCTGATGCACTGTGGGATATTTGTATATTCCCACCCTTTTCCCATTGGATGTTAATACAACTCTCTTGGTATGATCATTTAAATATACAACCCTAATGGAGAACTAATATAAAAGGAGAGTGAGATGTATTATTAATATGTAAGAGGTGTTTGGAAGAAAACACATAGTGAGTCCGGGCTTGTGAGCTTGTGATCCAACACTCTTGTTGTAAATCTTTGAACCATGGTTGTGAATGATGAAGATTGAATGCAGCCTTTGCTGTGTGGGAAAGCCTTTTCTATATGATAGCTAGTCTTGTATTCTACCAGGCTGTCCACTTGTCCTCTGTGAGGAGCCGCAGCTGCCACCCTATATTGAACACCTGGTCTCTGGCCAAAGCAGAGAGCATTGATAAACAAGCCCTTAGTTGGAAAAGCTGTGTGCCTCTAGTTTGTGATGCAAGCTGGCATGATTTTCCCGCAGCCTATTATGCTTTGCCACATAGCTGATGCTGATTGGGACCAGGGAAAGTATTTAATCTGCAAAGGGTGGGGGTGAAGAGAGCATTATTATGAGCCGGGTGGTGGTGGCACACGCCTGTAGTCCCAGCTACTTGGGAGGCTGAGATGGGAGGATTATTATGATTATTGGGATAAGTAAGAAGAAGTAAAAATGAAGGTTCCTGATTAAACTGCTGGGAGAAGAGCTCGTTGTTGCCTCCTTATTTCCGCTGGACAGGAAAGGCGCCCGACAGTCCTCCTCTCGCATCTTCTTATAGGGTGTGCTCCAGATCACCTTAGCATCATGTGTAGCTCCGAAGTTCTTTGATATGCTCAGCCTATATACTAAACAGTATTGTTTTATTTCACTCTTAAATAATTAGTTGTTCAGTGGAAGAAGAATTATTCCTATGAAAGAGCCTAGGTACCATATGCTGGTTCCTTATTCTCTTTGGCTATGAATTATTATAATGGGAAAAAAGATTTTTCATGAAACATGATGAGTTGGGCATGAAGTTAATACTTAATATGTGAGTTCTTTTAGCCTTGTTTCTTTAAATTCCTAATCCATAGGTACAGTATGTATGCAAGTATGTGTGTGTGTGTGTGTGTGTGTGTGCTCTATATGTGTACCTAGCTGGATAATCATTTAATAATTATTTACTGAAATTTTTATTGGGCACAAGTTTGATTAGGACCACCATTTTTAGGGAGCAGGAATTAGAACAGATTAAGAATAGAACAATACAGCAACTATCAGCAGTGATGGTTTTGGATTATATTCTCTGCTGAGTCAGTATTTGAGGTATAGGTATATAAATGTTTGATTTTGTATGCATATATGCAAATAACTACCTATATACTATATAAATGTATTTTGTATAGCTAGGGATCATTAATATTTGTATTATGGAAATTACACTATAAATAATCCAGGGGCATAAGCATTTGAAATAGTTTATCATTAAAAACAGAATTCTTAACCTTGTCAAAAGAATGGTGCTCCACAAGTTGGAAACAGACTTGCTGATTTTTATAAAATGTAAATTCAAACTATTGAATGCCTGAAATTTTGATTTAATTATTTTTACATTTTGACCCTGACAAATAAGAATACTTTCAGGATTACACACATGCACACAAATACATGCACAAAAATAGAAGTCCTTCTAACAACCCTTCCACTTTCAAACTAGAGGGCTACATTTATGCATTGTTTAAACAGTCTTTTGTGTGTCTTGTGGTCTGGACATTGAACTGAAATTACCTTTCAGGGAGATGGGTGGAAATAAGTTTTCACAAAACATGGCTGCTTTTCCCCTCAGCACCGTTACAACATGCTTAATGGGCTGTAATAGTATTTTATTATCTTATAACTTCAGCTCCCTTAACGTGTTTGAAGGTCTTTAAAATGCACCTTTGAGCATTGTTTTGTATGCATTGTGTCCCTTGAATAAATAATATACCCCTATTGACTTTTTAATTTTGGAATTTGATAACAGTAATGAAAAAGAAATCCCTGACCATTTTATATGTTTTGACACTTCATTTCCCATAGTGCCTTTCCCTTTCCAGGGATGCAAGTAACAGACATTTGTCTCTTCTGAATTGGTGTTTCTGCATTGTTTAAAAAATAATAATTCCAAAACCACTCTATTAATTTTTAATTGTTTCCTTAACTATTTTATTGTCACAAGCCAGAATGGAACTGACTGAAACATTTTAGCTGACCTACACTTTCTGTTGCCTTCAAAAACATAGGAAAGGAAGGACCATCCTAGGCAACCAAGTATCTTATGCACTAGATCGTAGAGACTCATGGAGTTGGGTCTGTGGGCTGAACTGTCCCTGAGAAAGGCATCCTAGGTGTCATTCTGCTTGAAGCATTGGGCACTTTGAAAAATGTCCCAACATCTCATTCTCTTTTGGGCTGTTTGACAGACTTGCATGATGACCCCATGAAGACCCAGAAGAGTCATGGGTCCTTTTCCATGACTTTGGCTGGATAGGGCCTCCAATTGGGAATTAACTACCATTAAATCTATTTTGATGAGGAAAAGGTCAAATGAAGCTATTATAAATGACATTATTTATTAAGGGTTTGAGGGGGACCCAGTGCTTTAAAAACTTATTTCATTTTACCTTCACAACAATTCTCTCAGATTAATATTAGTGCCATTATTTTCTTCACTTTATAAATGAGGGGACAGGTTTATGGGGATTAAATAATTCACACAGTCTCGGTGTCTGTAAATAGTGGTGCTATGGTATGGTAGAAGGCTGAGGTACATAATGCATGAGGCTTAAAAACTGCCTGCCATCATGCCACGGTCATGAGATTTCAGCCTGTTTTTCTTCATGACCACTAGGAATTCAGCTGGGAACCCTGGAATTCTGAGAATTTCATTTTACTTTCAAGACACTGTGTTCAGGCTCAGTCACTTCGACAACTTTCAGAGAGGTCTTTTATTTAATATCAAAACATTTTATCATAGTTTGAAATTTACACACGATCATGAATGGAGCTCCTTTACACCTGGTAATTTATAGTTTCTTGCCTCTTGAGATAGGGAAGGTTATATGGCACAGCAAATGTGGCAGGCTAGGGGATTTTGGCTAATCTTCCTGGGTCCTACCTTTATTCATGATGATGAGCTCTTGACATAAGAACTCAATAGAAAGATGATTGGCAGTGTTCAAAGCAAGCAACAGAGGGTCAGACATTGTACCTACCAAATTTGTACATTACCTCTAGAGCAGCCAAATAATGCTTTACCCTTCCTGGTGACTACCATATATACCTTGTGGCCTACTTGACATGGCTGTCCATTTTCCTTGAAAGGGCTGTTGCTGCTAATGCTTGCCTAGTTCTATGTGACTGAATGTAATTTGTGAAAGCCAGGAGAGGCTATGTGATAGGATTTCCATGCGGTTCTATCACCCCAATGGAAAGGGATCCCTTTTCTGTCTCTGACTCCTTTCATTGATTTCCAAGTTTATGTAGAATCTATCCTGGGACCTTGTTGAGGAGTCTCGCTTATACTCTAGGGCTGACATGGGCAGAAGTAACCTTTGCCCTCTGCCCTTTGCTAATAACTCTGAAGAGTGAAAAAGTTTCAGTGGAACTGTGATTCTGATTTTGCTGTGGTAATTTAGGCCACTAGCAATTTCTCTCCCCCCGCCCTATAGATAATTTGGAACCTTAAGGGCAAATAGCTTTGTCTGCACAGAAACTATACTTAGGAGTGTCTAAAACCATAAGACAACACAATAGTCTGCTACCTGCTTTGATGCAGTATAAGACCTTCTGCTTAATGGAGGGAGCCTGTTGATATTGGCTGTGATTCTTTTTATCCAGTCATGTCACGCTGGGGTGAGCATGGAGGTGATTAACATTTTCTGCCCTAGGATCAAAGAAGTCTGAAAAGAATGAGAAAAACCAAACATATGTAGGTATTGAGGCTTATTTCTACCCTGAACTTTCTAGTCCCTCCCTGTTATATAAGTATGTGGAATATTTAAAGGTGAGTTTTTGTGTGTGAGAGTGTGTGAGTGTATGTGTGATATTTTCAATATAAACACCAGGATATATTCCTGTTTCCATGAGGGCTATAAATGATCAGTCTCCCTTTGTCCCTTTTTCTGTTTTATTTGCCATTGCTCAGCAGGATAAGTATGGATAAGACTACAGCTCAGATGAGAGTGGGGTGCCAGGCCCTTGACCTTACCCTTCCAGCTCTTCCCACAATTTCCTGGTCATGCTGTTAGAACAAGGCATTTGTTTTCTGTGGGTGGCATCTTGTGATTTCTCTTTGTTTCCCTCTTCATTGTTCTCATTTGTAACTCCCCTCAAATGAGCACCTTGACTGGGGTGGCAGAGAAAGCCCTCTTACTTTGGGCAGCAAGGAAGTTAAGTATGTTGTCAGGCTCCAGGCCAAATAATGTGTAAATCATGACAATTAACTGGATAACTACCAAAGTACCTCTTACTGTAACTGTAACTCAGAGCATCCCTAGGTAAAAGATGGTGCTGCTTAATTCATCTGAATGCTTCTCAGGGTTCTCCTGGATGCTTCTACAGGGCTTGCCTAGTAGGCTTTGGCATAGCAGGACAGGGAGGGGCAGACATTTTGGGAAGGTCTAGTCTGGAACTAGAATTTTGATCCTCTCATTAAGCCAGGAGGTATGTGGTCCTAATTCTGTCCCACATCTGAGGGTAGTGCTCAGTGTAGGGATTTGGAGCCTGAACAATCCTGGTTGGAGTCATTTGGAGTCATTTGCTAAGTCTTAGAGGTTAATTGTTAAGTTGACGCATTTTCAAGGACGACAAAACAGGCGGCATGCTCCTGTGCTCTATGAGAGCAATGTGCAGCTGCGTGTCAGTTGAGGAAAGTGAAGTTCAAAATCAATGTCTCAAAGGAAGGAAGGATGTGGACACAATGCTTTCTTAATATTTAACTGGAATATAGTTAAAGTGAATTAAATACTCATTTGTTTTGGTTACAGGGATTATGGGGGTTTGTTTTGATCTTTACAACATCAAATGACATTTAGAGAAATGTAAGATTGGCTTTCTACTATTAAAACATTTAAAAATGTTTGAAAACATTGTAATAAAACACAGGCATTACGTTGTCATTTCATTTCATACTATCGACTGTAAATCCCAATGCTTTATGTGCTGATACAGAATCGGACCTGAATCGACTCTGTAAGTATATATACTTCCTCTGTATCTTAATTTTAGGCCCATGGTTATTTTCCTAGCTAATCGTTTAGTATCTTACTGTTTATTTTTGTATTTTCAGATTAAATATATATTTGGAGGTCTTTCATGTATTGTAATTATATTTTAAATTAGACCCCTTTGGAGCAATTTGTGGGACTTTCCATTTGATTTACTGTAGGCTATAAACAATGTGAAATAAGCCACTGTTCAAATTTAAAAATACTGCAACGTCTTTCTACAATGTCTCCTGGCTCATCCATCACTTTCACTATAAGACATACTTCTTGGTTTTCTTGGGCTCCAGGTAGAACTCAGTGCTTAAAACAATATGTGAGGCAGAAGAATATTTCAATGGGAAAAAAATGTTCAGTTTGAATCCCGCCTCATTATGGGTCCTATTTTTAAAAAATGAGATGCTAAAAAGGCAAGAAATGATGACAGGAGTGATTTCTTTATTTAGAAAAATCAACTGTCAATTAACTAATGAGTATTCTTTTTAATCAGTGTTAATTGACAAATTCCCTTCACTCACAAACTTCGTTCTCGTGTTGTTTCTTGTTGGCCTGCCCTGATTTCCCTCGCCTGTTCTGTTCACCCTGCAGGGTGTAATTCTATATTCCCTGAGTTCCATCTGCTGGAGCTAGATGGAGCTACGAGATCTTCTGTAAAGGCTTTCCTGTGGCATGAGCAGACAACTGCCACTCCAAAGCCTTCTTGCCCTTTCCAGAGAGTGTGGACTTTTAACACTGTCATTAAAATGGACCGAAAATTGCACTTCTATAATTGTCATTTGTTTCGGACCTGCTCAAAAAAGAAATGAAAATAAAAATTCCCCAGACTACAACAAAACCAGAAGTGCGGTTACTTTTGTTCTTTTTTTTTTCTAACAATAAAGTTATCTCAGACATCTAGATAACACAGCAAATGACCAAAAAGGAACACGTGGCAATTGTTTCACAGTCACCTGCAAAATTTTATACATATACATTATTATAGGTAGGTATGGTTAGGTACATAATATAGTACAGAACATATATGTAACAATGTGGAAAATGTATCACAAAGATTGGAAGGTTTGCCTGGAAGGTTTTGGTTGGAACGAACCGGACGACAGCATTTACTTGCTGTCTAGGCATGTTCCTTCCTTGAGTCTCTTGGTGAGTCTTGCGCATGCCTTCAGAATGCTCTAAGAGGAAATGCCATTATTGGTTTTGTGGATGGTTGTTTTGCTTTCCTCCCCAGCTCTGACTGAGCCAGCTATACCACTTTGGTTCTTTGTCTTTCCATGTGTTTGAATCCTGTGGAATAGCCCAGACTGATGTCACCCTGCTTACTATCTGTTAGGACAGCCGGTAAAGGTCATGTGCTGACTTTGAGGAGGTCATTGTGCTAACTTTATAGGAATTTTGTAATTATGTACTGGATAAACAGAGATCTTGCACTCAGAAGACTGAGTGGATGAAACACGGATAAGGAACGGATATCCACAAGCCGACACGCTTCAGGGCCCAGCTCTCTCTAAAGCTGGCCTGCTCTTGCTTCACACACAATTTGACTGGGCTTCGTGCTTTGACTTTTTCCCTAAAGAACACTTGGATGCCATTCCATCCTTGCAGCAATAAAATGCAGTTACAAGCTGTTAGACCCATTTCAGCAGACAAGGAAACTGGCTCAGAGGGCTATGGCCCCTGGTCTGAGATCATGTAACTAGTAAAGGGGGAAATGGGGTTCCCATCTGATTCTTGGATCTGTGTTTCTATTCACTCTTCACTCTTCAGAATACCTTACTACTTATATGCAGTGCTCTTCTCTGTCTTCTTTTAAAATTCCAAGTATTTATTTGTTTGTTTGTTTTATTTATTTACTTACATATTAGTGTGAGTGTGTGTGTGTGTGTGTGTGTGTGTGTGTGTGTGTGTTCATGAAAGAAGACAAATTGTTGTACTTCCACCACATGGGTCCTGGAGCTCAAACTCAAATTACCAGGTTTGGGCAGCTAGTGCCTTAACCCAGTGAGCCATTTCTCCAGCCCTTGTGGTCCATTCTTAAGCACCTAGTTCATTCCAGATCCACTTTAAATCATTAAGTGTAATGCTACTCATTGTAAGTTACTGTTCAAACAGGAGCCTCAGACCCACTGTCATCCTCTGTTCCCAGGCATACATTTTTAAATGTTGTAGAATGTTAGGTCTTCTGTGTTGGCTTTCTCTCTGTCTGCACTGGGCTTCAAGAGGGCACATATCCTCCTGGTGTTGCCTTCCCAAATGGTCTCTTGGGTAAGTCTGGTTCACAGAGAAATTCTTGATCCATTTAGAAGAGCTTTTGTTTAGTTTGGTTTGGTTTTGCCAGTGTTTGTGTGGAACCCATCCTACATGCTTTACCACTGACCCCTTACCCTCATTACCATTTGTACAAATTTGATCACATCGTACTGGAGGTATATATATATATATATATATATATATATATATATATATATATATATAAAGGAATTGATTCTGACAGTTTTAAAGTGAGATAAAAAGGGGGGCACCTTACATGAGCCACAGAGCACATCTTTAGCTTGTGGGTACCTCATTCACCAAGGACTCCCCTGCAGAGTGACCAGGAAATACCTGTCCAGAGAGAATCCTCCAGGGTCTCACTAGGGGTTGAGTGACCAGCTTCAAAGTGTCTTCAAAGCCCTCGACAGGGTCTTCATTTAGTTTTTAGGACTAACCTTTCATTGGCCTCCAAAGCTTTTTGAGTCCTAATGTGAAGAGGAAAGTGCCCTGTAGCTTGGGGATAATTGCAGTCTGGCTGGTTGTAAGACACTGGCTTCACAGAGGCAGTGAGTTCTTTCCTGTCTCTTGTCAGGCAGAGTTTGTGAATGGAAACTGGTACAAAGTTCATGAAATAATTACATTAAAGACATTAAATGTAGCTTCAGTCTTTTGTCTCCTGACATACAATAACCCAGGGGATTTTTCACAGAGCCCTCTTTAAATACATAATGGTTACAACTGAATCCAGTTGGTAAATGTTGCATGCAGCTAGTTTAAATGCAAGTATTTTCTAAAAGTAGACCATATAGGACATTTTGTTGGGAAAACCAATTTCTTTCCTTCTGCTTTTCATTGTGGAATTTGAAATGTGTTTCTGTAGATGAAGCATTGGTTGAATGAGTGAAGGGTTCTGCTTCATGCAGAAAACTTACTGTTTGCTCTCTGTCCCCTCCCACTTAAGGTCACACTAAGCCTCAGCAGACAGAGGCTTAAAGGTTAGGACCAGGCTAGCCCATCTATCTGACTTGCTTAGATCCTTCCCCAAGTTTCAGGTTTGCCTCAGGGGAGATGTGTCCTCATCTCTGGGCGGATCGTGCTCTCAAGGCCAGTGGCCTGTGGACACTCAGAGTCTGACATCTCTCTGTGGTCCTCCCTCATGTCCTGCTCTTATTAAAATATAAATTGTATTAAAATTTGTATTACCAGTAGAGGCCTCTGCCTGACATTGTAGAAGACTTAACTGGAATGTCCTTAATTTGCAGACCCAAATATGAAAATCAAAGCTCACTGCTATAGACATTCTGCAGAGTGACTTTATTTAAGGGAAAGAGACTACACTTTGCACTATTACCCACAATGCCAGGGTTTCCTGAAGGCTCAATCTATACCAAGTTTTTGAATTGACACTGAATAAACAGTGGTAATTTTTTTTTATTCCTTGAGATGCAGGGACAGCAGTAGAGTATACACGTAGTAATGGAATAACTGGAGTCACTATGCAGACAGAAAAGCTCCGTGCTGCCACCCATGCCTTGAAAATACTACTTGTCAGTTCAGAGGCGCCAGTTAGGAGCCCTCCCCTACCGCTTTGTTCATTTTCAGTGAGAGTTACCCTGGCTACAGCAATTTAACTATGGCATGTTTGTTCTTAGAACCGGGTAACTTCCTCAGACTGAGCATATTAAATTAGTTTCAATTTCCTGCCGAAATTTATAGACAGGCTGTAAATGAAAAAGCTGCCTCTGCTCTTCATTATCACTGTGCATTATAGTTGTTTTAAATAAAAATGTTATTTACTTGCACCTACTGTCAGATATAAAACTACAGAGGCACCCATCAATGGTTCTGTTGGCACCGTAAAGAAAATGTCATGTGCCAGCACACCTGGCTCTGTGTTACAGCATAGAGTTAGTGTTGCAAGGTGACTTTGATATGTCAAAAAAGCTAATTATGCCCCATCAAAGGACTGAAGAAATTGCCTTTTTTAATGAAAAGTTTTTATAGGAGCTGACAATGATCTTAGGCAAAGCAGTAAAACTTAGGTATATAATTATATAAATTCTTTAAATTCTTATTAGACTTTGTTAATTGACATGTTACTGTCCACTAATACAGAAAAAATGTTGAACATAAAAACTGAAACAGAGGTTAAGACTATGGAAACATAGTGAAAGCTTAAATTGAGTTTCTCTATTCTCCCTTCCAAATACAGTCTCAATTTGTCCTGATAGTAATTTGTTTAAATTATAACTGTTTATTTGTTTTGTGTGTATGTGTATGTATGTGTGTCTACATGTGTGCCACAGCATGCATAACAAGGTCAAAGACTAACTTGTTGAAGTCAGTTTTTGTCTTAGATAGTCTGAGGATTGAACTCAGGTCATCAGACTTGGTGGCAAACACTGTTACTCACTGAGTCATCTTTTCTTGACATCATTCATGATCATATATGTTATTTTATGTTATCATAAGACTATAACAAATATTATTAAGAATTACCTCTTAATATATATACATATTGCAATAAAGACACATTTCCTCCAATAATAACTATTGCTCACATCTCTTCTCATTTCTACTGATGTATACATTATATATATACATATATATATGTATATATATGTTTGTCTATGTGTCTATGGCATATGCATACCCATATGTGAATTAATATTTATCTTTTATGAAGAGCCATATCCAGGAGAAACATGAAGTGAGTCCTGCTGTTCATTATACCAGGATTAAGAGCAGAACTTTTATTGTTAGCTTTGACAGAATGTATGTGATTATTAGTGATGTCTTTTTTAGAAAATTGCAAATTACAGGAATGCTACTCAGGAAGAAAGAAATGAAGCATACAGTAGTTATTTAGGGTTTACAAGATTGACAACGATTCTCCCCCCTTGCAGAAGGTTCAGTACTTAAAGCAGAAAGCTGTAATTGTTGGTTGCTTTGGATGCCCTTAGCTATTTGGGATGTGGAAAAATGTATGCTATAAATGTTTTACTCCTATAATTGTCGTCACTTCAGAAATGGTTCAATTATAAGTGCTTTGTAGGAAAGATGCACGAAGAAGTGATTTATAGCAGCATCCTCTGATGATGGCACTTCAGTTTTTAAGTGTAAAAAAAATGTAAAAGAAGTGAACCCATTTCTGTTACTGAATGTTGCCCAGGTCCCTGAATTCCCCTGCATCAGCATCTCTGACATTGGCTGAATGCCAGGGCCAATAAGTGGGAGAGGATAAGGTGGCAGGCATGAGGAGGGGGGAGGCAACAGGGGTTTGTTCTTGTTGTATTTGTTTGTTTGTTTTTGGAGGGGAAACTGGGAAAGGGGAAACTGGGAAATGAGAAATTTACATGTAAATAAAGAAAATATCTAATAATAAATAAATAAATAAATAAATAAATAAATACTAGGAAAAAAAAGGAAGCCAGGAAGCCTTGACAGAACCATCTGCAGAGTGGTTGACTTCCAGTGCTTGGAGTAAGGGAGTGTCTCAAAGTGTTTAAGGTCATTGGGATCAAGGTGAACCTTTACAGAGTTGACTGAGACAGATCTGTTGGGCTCTGAGTGTGAGTAAGGAAGTTGATTTCTTGCGTTACTCTTCATCTTATGATCAATGACACTGGGTAAACCACCTTGCCTCTTAGAGGTCTAGGGATGATGTAATCAACATTTGCATTGCTTAGCTTCTGTAGCACTACCTTACTGTTTAGGAAATAAGTATTAGATTGATGTCTTATAAGTTATTTCCACAGCCATGTGTTTTAATGATTTGTGAGTATAGTACAGGATTCCCTGGTAATTCTCCCAGGCTTCTATTGTATACTTTTGTCAAAATAACAAAGTTTAGCAATTATCATCATTAAAAGATTGGGGAATTGGGTTTTGGATTCATGGCAATGTGCTTGTTGTATACTTTCTTGTGCCTAATCAATTTGTGTACTTACAGCTCATAGCTTAATTGTGAAATTAGGTTTGTAGAAGCTGAATATCACTGGGCTTATGCTTTCTGCCAATGCTGGGTTGACTGGCCAACCAAAGCCAGGTGCCAGACTCCTATCAGTTTGAAACAAACAGGCTCTAACTGATCACTAGTGGAATTTCTATGGAAAAGAAAGGCAGGTGGGGCTCCTTCACTTTGATTGTTTTATTAAGTGTGAAATAGCCACACATCTTTTATATTGATCAGACAAAGTGTGACTGTTCTAAGGGATGTGTTCCTTTGATGTCCTTGGATTGTACTTCTTGAAAGGAAAAGATTTGATCTGTGATTTTCTTTTCCAGACTGCCAACTTTTAATACAGGGAGATTGCTCTACCAAATGACCCTCTTTTCTGAAAGAAGCCTTGCAGTGTTTTCAGAGGGGCTATCATTGCTCATGGAAAGAAAGGTTTGCTAGACACTCAAAGAAGTATTTGTGACTTAGCATTGTTTAGCATGTTGGATTTATCAGTTGTTTGCCATCTCTGTTTTCACTGGTTTCTAGCAGATACCATGTGTGTATATGTTCTATCACATATGATATGTGAGATTATATATGTTGTACATGTATACCATGCATATAGAGAGTGAGGGCAGGAAAGATAGTGGTCAAGTACATAAACAGTTTGAAATCATCTGAGTGTGCCAATAGATTGTTATCATCTAGAAAGATGCAACTGACATGGACTTGCACACAAATGACTTTCCCATGGACAGGATATCTGGTCTAACTACTTTAAAAAATTGCATAACCCTACAGGGAGCCCTGGCTAACTAATGCAATAATTATCTAGGAGTGGAGCCAACATCCTGTGATTATATTAGAACAAACATGCTGCAGCATTTTGGCTGATGTATGTTTCTTTGCATCTTGATTCAATGTCTTATTATGGAAAAAGTTGGAGAAGCTTTCTAAAGAAACTCATTGGGATTACCTGTGGTATAAGGTTAGGATGTTTCTATAAAAATATTTTTTCATCTTAAAAAACAATTGATGTCTACTTCATAGTTCAACACAGACACATATGTATTATAGAAAAATATGACTTTGAATGTTAACTTTTAGCTACTTAACTGAAAATTTTCTATTATTATTTTCAGCTTGCCAATATGGTGAGCACTTTTGTTTGGTTGGTCATTCCATATGTGCATATCTATCTCTTTGTGTATTTGTGGAACAGATTAGCACCTCAACATCTATAAGTTGATAAATTTTAATTTGGCAGCTATTTCTTCACAGATGGTCTTATATTCTATACATAATTTTGTTGCTACATTGACAAGATTGGACAATGAGAAATATTTAAACTTTGTTTTTTCTATATTCTATTTAGCTCCCCACATCCACCATTGTTATCTCCAGTGGTTGACTAAATCAGCTGCTTTAACATGTGTGCCTTAATCTGTAAAATGAGGGAAAATGTTGGACTTTATAGACTGGCTGGACAGTGGCTTATTGTCCTGTGAAGGTTTCTTTGAAAAGAAAAATTCCCAGTGGCTTTCAGGCAAGATGAATGAAAGAAATTCTGGGACTGTGTGTATTTTACATGACGGCCTTGTCTCTGGGTAGTGGGAAGAGAAGAATGGATTGCTAGTGCATGCATTCATTACTGGATTAGGAGAGCTAAGGTTCCAGGGCATACTTAGTTATTCCTGTCTCTCTTCCCCTCTCAAAGCTTTAAATGATACTTTTGCTCTATCCTCTTCTTCCTGGAAATATAACCCCAAGGAGACTTCTCCATTACCTGTCAGTGTTTGAGTTATTTTATGTGCAGTTATTTTTGTCTAGTTGTCTTAGTCAGGGTTTCTATTCCTGCACAAACATCATGACCAAGAGGCAATTTGGGGAGGAAAGGGTTTATTTAGCTTACTTCTACTGTTGCTGTTGATCACCAGAGGAAGTCAGGACTGGAACTCAAGCAGGTCAAAAAGCAGGAGTTGACGCAGAGGCCGTGGAGAGATGTTCTTTACTGGCTTGCTTCCCCTGGCTTGCTCAGCCAGCTCTCTTATAGAACCCAAGACTTCCAGCCCAGGGATGGCGCCACCCACAAGGGGCCCTACCTCCTTGATCACTAGTTGAGAAAATGCCCCACAGCTGGGTCTCATGGAGGCACTTCCCCAGTTGAAGCTCCCTTCTCTGTGATAACTCCAGCCTGTATCAACTTGACATACAAAACCAGCCAGTACACTAGTTTAGTGTTGTGTTTCTTTAAATACCTTTTCTAGATGGTAACTTCCATGAGGGAAAGAATCAGATAAACCTGCTATAATCCTTCTAATATTCAGAATGATTGGAAAAGTGTCAGCAGAATGCGTTATCACAAGTATTGTTAGGTTTTTGGCAAATAGCTGCCTACAAACCTTTTTCTTTAGATTGCCTCTCAGTTTACCTCCCTTCCTCAATCTTCATATACGAAGGCTTGTGTGTCAGTAACTGTCCATGTAGAAGGGAGCAGACTGATCTGACAGGTTCCAAACTGGAAGCCCTGCCTGGGGAACTTTTCAAAATCATTGATTTGTTTTAGAAGCTGCTAAGTATCATTGTAGTGTATAGAAAACATGAATAATTCCAAATATGGAATCATGCCTTCTGCACTGGCTTAGGAAGCTTTTGAAGGAAGGGAAGAAAGTGTGAATTTCCACTGTTCTGAACTACTACAGTGGAAACAGAAAGTTAAGACTGTGGTCAAGTACCAGTTGCAGTGTGTTGGATATTATGGTAGAATTTTGGAGACATTTGTTCCAACGTACTCCTTACTGAAAAAAGCATAGGTTTAAATCTTCCCCTTTGCATAAGGAACTCCCATGCTCCTATAAAGACCCCTTGTCCAAGTTCAGAAAGCATCTTATCAGTTTCTCTAATTTGGTTATAATTATCAAAAAATAAGAATTCATAGATTTTTCTCTGTCTTTGGAAATGCTGGTGACAATAAGTTTCCAAGGGTCCTGTTGAGCATCCCTTGTCATTGGAACCTTTATTATATTGGCAACAATACATAGTGTTTTGTAACCACTAGGAAAATGGGTTTAAATCTAGTATCAACTGAGAAGTGTATAGCTAGCTTTAAGGTCTCCTTTTGTTTTTGTGTGTAAAGAGGGTCTATGGAACCAGCTCTGTACATAATATCTGCTTCATTTTGGCTTAAACCCTTACCAAGGAAGTATTTCAGGAGACTGCAAATTTTACAAGTGGCAGAGATCTAATAACTACTGAAAAATATCGTATCACCACCATCTCTGTCTGCTCCTTCTCATCTTCCTCACCAACAGGAGGATACTATAACTGTGTAGCTTCCAAAATACTGTCAGGACATATTTTGTCCCTCCACGGTTCCATATGGATAGCAATGCATGTTCTGCATTCATATAGATGAACTACATTTTTCTTTGAGAAAACAAGATAGTCACTAAGTCTCCCATCTCTCCTAAGGCTTGAAAAATAGAAGTTGGTTCTGATCTTGTTTTGAACAATGTGGGGACCATAAGTAATACCGATGTAATACACACACACACACACACACACACACACACACACATGTATGTGTGTGTATACATATATATGTACATGTGTATGTATATACATATATATATATGTGTGTGTGTTACTGTAACAAAATATCTGAGATAATCAATGTAAACAGAGGGAAAGTTTAACTTTAGGGCCTGAGGTTGAGCAAAGCTGCTCACCTCAGGTCAACGCAGAAGTAAATAGAGAGAGGAGGGAGAGGCCTAGCTCTAAAGCTCCTCTGAGGACACATGTGCATAAGACTTCCTGCTATGTCTCATCTCTTAGTTTCCACTAACTCTCAGTGCCAAGCTGGTGCTCAGCCTTTAACACATAGGCTTTTGGGTGGGAGCATTCCAGATGTAAAAATGTTAGTATATTTCAAAAAATATATGAGAGGATATTTAAAGTTTCAGAGCAAAGAAATGGCAAGTGTTTGAGGATATGGATATGTGTCTCCTGATTTGAACATTACACAGTGTATGTGTTATCAGAACATCTCATGTGCTCATACATATGTACAATCAAGTGTTAGTTTCAAAAAGTTTAAAAGTGAGATTTCTTGCCATAGAAGGTTGCAGATCGAAGGCATTTGAAAGTCCACTTAATCTTAGAAAACCATTGCAAATGAGATTATTGCTAATGAGAGAGCCAATGAGGTGAAAATATTAATAGGTCATAACCACTTTTGAAATGCAGTTGTTGAAATGAATGAAACACACATACCTTACTAAGGAAATGGGAAGTGAAAGTTTAATAATTTGAGTTCTTCTGTAAGAATGAGGACTTTGTAAGCATTGGAGAATGTTATTTAAAATATACAGACTTTCCTCAATAAAGTTGTAATATTATAAATAGAAAAGGAAACTTCGTTCTTGAAACACGTGTATTTTTTTTAAGGTATTAGGGCTTTGTATATGTGGAAGCAGATTTAGTTTCTCAGAAAGACTTGTTTATGGAAAACCATTTGTTCTGATCTTGGCCCATGTTTGTTCCATCTTTATGAAAGTCTCCTGAGGTAGAACTTATTATTTATAGTTTAAAAATAAGAAAATAGTCACCGTTAGCAAGTTGGGACTTCACTGAGATAGTCATTGTTATGGATGCTATTGCTGTCCTGCAGCTGTGAGTGAGCTCTGTGGCTTTGTCTCTGACTGCTGAGTGTTCTGGGAGAGGCAGAGTTAGACCCCAAGGCCCAGAATTGTTGGGAATTGTAGCAGGTTTACAATCATGCCTGCCCTCAAGGAGAACAGGGTACAAGTGGACTGTGGAAATTTAGCAATTGAGCTCCATAAAGGGCATGGAGACTAGAAAGCTTGGCGAGTCTGGCTATTCTTTTACAGGACATATTACAGCATCAACTATGTATCTAATTGGTTTCATCTGTGTCTGATTTTAAAGTTAAAAAGCTGTGAAGCACTAACTATGCCAGGATTGTAGTTTCACATCCCCAGTGGAGTTTAGCAAGCTCTGTGGCTGTTCAGGAAATGGCTGTGGGAGAGACCTGACTGAGGTCCTCCCAACTGCCTGCCATGTGCTGAAACAGCTTTTCAGCGCCATGACTACCACGACATCCAACTTCACATCATCCTTCCTTCAGTTTCTAAGTGGTCTTAGGATGCCCTTGGCCACCTGCAGAGAGGAACTGCATTGCCAATTCAGTTTTCCATAACTTGCTTTTGTCCACAGTTTGGAAAGCCTTAATGTTGTTTATAAAACCCATACAACATTACTTATATAATCAGTTCATTGCAGACTAGCTGGCACAGCTAGAGAGAAATGTTCTCTGAGGCTAGAGAATGGTCCAAGATGAGACTCTTATATAGTCTTGTCCTTTGAGGCATTGTAGACAGTTGGTCTGTTTAACATCAGGGTGCCATACAACCTGCAAACGGAACCAATGATCAAAGAAATGAGTCTTTAGTTGAGCTGTGCTTGCCTTCTGTCTCCACAGAGGGTTATGGGGGAGCAAAGCTGCTTGGGCTGTTCCGTAAACAAGACACAAAACTTGGGTAGTATTTTCTCAATCCACTTTAGGAATTCCTGTCATAGGTGCTGCCATCCACCACAGAATAGGCATTTGTCCCCTTATTATGGAACATCAAGAGAACGGTCACCATCACTCTAAGTCCCAAACCCCCTGTTAGAATTGGAAAGCCTGAGATCTCATTTACTGACATTCTGAGCATGGCTTGCCTGGGCTCCGGCTCTCAGGCATTGAGCCTGCCCACTTCTCTCATTCCTGACTGTTCTGATTAATGGCCTTCAGACATTAATGCTGATTTTTAACAAAAGAAAACACTCAATATTAAGAAGGGCCAGCTTGGTTCTGCTATATGTGCAGGATATAGCCATTAAAAGTATTTGAGATTGATGTGTATACTGCTTATAAAATCAAGCAAATAAATATAATCAGTAATATTTCTGCAGTGCTGAGTGAGCTCTATAAAATCAGTTCATTGCAGAGAGGCTGGCACAGCTAGAGAGAAATGTTCTCTGAGGCTGGAGATTGGTCTGAGATGAGGACACTTATATAGTCGTGTCCTTTGAGGCATTGTAGACAGTTGGTCTGTTTAACATAGGGGTGGCATACAAAGGCAATGTATCCTAGATGAGGCTTTAGCCTAATGACTGTGACTGCCTAACAGTCACTACTGGTGTCTGGCAGGCAGTTGAGGTATTTCCAGAGGCCCATAGGATACAGATCACCATTATGCATCAAATCCATTGGAGCTGAGTGGCATTATTTTTCCAATCCAGTTTTCAGTTCCATCTGTTCGAGAATAGGTAAACTGAATCTCTTTGCTTCCTTTGTTTTGTTTAGAGAAAGTTATCTGTTCAATTGAGATGAATAGTAATTGGATTATATTACTGTAATTCATTTATTAACGGAGCATTAGAATCCACAGTGGTGTGTTTCCATCCTAGAACCCACAAATTACCAATTAAACACAATCTTCTACTCTAAAACAATGCGATTATTTTTATTTAAGCCTATTTTAGAGGCTGAGTCACTCGCCGCCTGCATATATCTTTGTTTAAAATGCATTAGTGAAGTATTACTGAAGCTCGAGACATTACTTGTTTATGTGCAATTTGTGCAGGAAACTGGTGCTAGTTCTTCATCTAGATGGTACCCCAGTCACCCCTGGGATGGCCTTTCTGCATGGTAGCTACTTATACCAACTTTTAAATGCAGTTTTAAAGAACTACAAAATACTACATGCAAAATTACTTCATTTGAGAATGACTGGATTGCAAAGCAAAAGAATACACAATTGCAGTACATGAGAATCTAGTTTCCTTGGGTTTAACTGTGTGTATAGGCCACTGTTCTATATAGGGCTCCATTTTATAATCTCGGGCACTGTGGCAGATTACAATTACTCTCTTGTCTTCAAGGAGAATATAATGGGACTGGATATGAAATGAACACACACAGGAAAACTAATTGGAAATATGAGATGCTAGAGAAGAAATAAGACAAGGAAGTGTATGTGACAGCAAAAGTAGGGGCAGCCACTGAGTTCAGTGGGTTGACAGGAAGTGATGGAGGGGCACATAGCATAGTTGAGTAGCTAGAAAATGTTTCTCAGAAGATGTGAATGCACCAGATGTGAGGGATGTTTGAGAACTCCTAAGTACTCAGAGCCCAGTGTTCTGCCTTGGGTGATGGGAAGGGCAGGGAGGAGAGTGATGTAGGTGAGAAGGAAAGTAGGACCAATGATGGAGAAGCCAAAATCAGTGATGGACAGGAGCAAGCACTGGCTTTCAGGAAGAGGGCCCTTACATGTGTTGCAAATCACTTTTCTAGGTAAGGCAGAAATCCTCATTCATTATGTTAGGGAGTATAATATGGCCCAAGACAGTAAAGCTGAGGAAAGCAAACTAGAAAGGGACCCAGCAGAGGTCGTTGGGTGATAATGTAGAGTAGATGTGTGTCTAGAGGAGAAACAGAAATGGTACAGTCAAGGCCTTGGCCTTGGCTTCAGAGAGAACATGGAGCAGGTGTGGAGGCACCAGGAGGACAGTGGAGAGAACCTCATCAGTCATGATAAGACCTCATGAGGCATCTGGGAGAACAGTAAGGGAACAGGTGAAGGTTAGGAGAGAGAACCTGCAGACACTTTAGTAAACTGTGAGGCTCATAGACTCCATAGCATGACATAAGAAATGCAGTCAATAGTTTATTCCCCAGATAATAAAACCAGTGGAAGAAGATCATGCCAGTGTGAGCAGACAGTGCATGGTGCATCTCTAGACTCTCAGAGATCAGCACCTCTGCTTCCAGAAAGGTTCCCATGTTTAGGACAACCCTGAGTCAGCTAGGTTTCTCTTCAGTTTTGCCTCCCAGCTACTGTAGATTTGCTTTCTAGAAGCTTCTGCTATTCAGAACCCTGTAGCCCAGAGCTGAACACACCAGGGCTATTGTTCCACATCCCTTCTGCCAACAAAGTTTGTTTTCTTTTAAAGTCTTCTTTTCTTCTTTATCATTTAACACTTCCTATGTTCCTAAGAATGAAACACATTGAAGCGTTATATAGATGATGAGTACTGAGTAGGGCAGCTGCCATTCTTTCTACCCTTCTTTGAAATGATGGGGATGCTTGCCGCCTCCTTTCATGATCAACAGCAACTGCATATTGTGCAGTGACCAGAGCACAACAGCAGTGTATGTTTTGTCTAAACCTAGCCTGGCAGCATCAAGGCAAGTGGAGCATGGGCACTCTGTGACTTGTGGTATCTGAAAAGTCATTGGTCACTGTGACTATTCAAGGCCACCCAGAAGGACATAGCATTCTCTTGTCTTAAAAAAAAAATAGAATACAAAGGAATATAATGAACAATTTGGTTAGAATGTGAATATGTTTACTAAGGGTCATCCCTTATGGCTAATGATTTCCAGTAGGAAGCTGGCCTTGCCAGGCATACCAGCAACAGAATTCTGAACCTTTTTCCCAACCAACCCACTTCTGATCCCACAGAGCCAGCAGAGGTGGTGGAGGAGAGATGAAGATGGTAGAACTCTAACATTAACACAACTGAAAAAATCACTTCTCATTGAGCGAACACATTGATTTCCTAACAGCCACACTCTGGCTCCGTGGGAAACATTCGGATCAGTTAGCCCAAACTGCTGACCCTAGAGCCTTCTGGATTATGTGGTATTTTTTTCTTCCTGTGGAAAGAGGTACACATTTTATTCTCCTGGAAGTTCAATTTTGCCCTTCTATGTTCTCTGGGAAGGTTTTTTTTTTTTACTGCAGTTGAACAAGGATTGACTGTGTTGCTGCTACTTTTGCCTGGACAGGTGGGCCAACTCAGCCCACACACCTCCCAGCTGCCAGTCTAGACCCCAGCCTGCTGTGGTAGCACGGGATTCTGTAGGCAGGTGGAACATTGTTCAGAACTGTACACATGGCTGGTATGTCACAGCTGTGAATGGGATGTTTAAGTGGAAGATGACACTACTCAGGCCTGCAGAGGCAATTTGGAGAACTCCCCTGCTTTCCCTCAGTAGGAGAAAACAGTTTTTAGTTTGTAGTCAATATCTTCTGTTTGATTCCTTCCTTACTCATCCAGTGCAGGGAGCATCTCAACTGATAGCTGAAATGTGTGTAAAGTAGACACATATTAATCTCATTGGGTCAGATTAAAATAATTTTAATGGGTTTTCCATGATTAGGGCACTGTCAGTGAGTTTACCCTGTTATTGTAGTCTGAGAATTCAGCTATAAACAAAATTAGCTGAAGACCAGAAGGCATGTCCAAATAAGGAGGACAGTAGAATCAGCTATGTACATGGCTTCAGGCCTGCTACCTACAGTGAGGCAGGTATATGTCCCTGCTCGCCCAGCACCCACCTCAACCCCCTCCTTCACTGTTATTAAGGAATAGTGCTCTTTAATGCTGCTATCAGAGTATCTTTGCTCTTGGAGGACATTGTTTTGGGTTAGGGATGTTGTCTTATATGGGAAACAATGTGACATTGATCCTTTTCAACAGGCAAGAGATGTTATCTCTTGCCATCTTCCCTGGCTTCCACCAGGGTATTCTACGAATCTGTATCTAATTACCTGTGCAGCTAATTACCTCTTCCATGTTAAGTGGCTGCAGTAATCTCATTTCCCTTTCAAGTCCATTTTATGGCATCAGACTGTATTATATTCCCCCTTCTAATGGCTGCTGACAAAATTACAGCATTACCACCCAGGACTGATGAGAAGTCAGCAGGCCCATGACACAGTTGCTCCTTGTGAGCTTTCTGTTGAGTCCTTTCCCTTTTTACAGTGTGCTATTAAATACCTATATATCCGAATCATCTCTGCATGGCTCCATTTGTTTGATTAGCATTGCGATACTGTGACAAGACACTCTATCAGTAGTAATCGATCTGATTAGCATGGAGATGATATGAACACAGATTGTATTGATGTTTAATAGTGCAGGCATCCAGGTGCTGTAAACATTATAGATGTTTTTGTATGCTGCGTGCAAGGTCTCTGTAATGAAGACAGCAACCACAGCAGATTTTAGAGCTCCATGATTTATTTTCTGCCAAGTGCTACGGTGGGTCCTGCATAGTATATGGCACTCCTGTGCTGGAGCCTGCATAAAATGTTTTAATCGGTGTTCAAAATAATGCAAATATTTTCAGCGGACAGACTCTAATATTGCTTTATTAAGAGATGCTTGCACAGTGCAGTAAAAAGCTTCCTATGGTCTCACTGCAATCTAGCTACATACTTCTAGGAAGTAGATGCCCAGGTTACTTTTTTATTGTAACACATCCCATCTTCTTCCAAGGCCTGATGGAATTTTGTGTGACTCACCTTTCTGTCCACACCATGCAGTCAAGCTTAAAGTGTAGCTATCATGTGCACTTCACTTGCATTAACTGTTTTTGCTAGAGAGTGTATATTGATGGGAATCTAGCAGGTGAGCGGGAATCAGCCAGGCACCAGGTGGGAACTGTCTCTTGCCAGCCTGTGAAGAACAGAGGGGAGTCTCTATCAAGGAGTGTTTTGTGTTATTTGAGAGAAGCCTTTGCTGGGCTACAGGAAGAGGAAAAATTTCTAGAAATAGGTCTGCTTTCAGTATCAATCACTGATTCTCATGTATGTAGATATACACATATGTTTTTCTGTTTTGTTTTGTTTACAAACTATTCCCAAGTTGAGGTTAAAAGGGGGAAAATAAGTAGAGGTTAAAAGTTATACCAGTTTTATATTACTTTGTAGACTTCTTGGTTTTTGGGTTTTGTGTATTTTTTGTTTGTTTTTCTCTTTCTTTTCTTTCTTTTTTTTTTTTTTTTTTTTTTTTTTTTTTTTTTTTTTTTTTTTTTTTATTGTTTAGATTAGATTGTAAACTTGGTGTGGTGGAGCACACCTTTAATCCCAGCATTCAGGAGGCAGGTGGATTTCTGAATTCCAGGCATTCCTAATCTACAGAGTGAGTTTCAGGACTGTACAGCTATACAGAGAAACCCAATCTCAAAACAAACAAACAAAACCTACACAAAAGACCAACCAAATAAATAAATGAATAGATACATAGGTACATAAATACATAGATACATGGGTAGGTGGGTAGATAGATAGACAGACAGATGATAGATGGATTTTATATATATGTGTGTGTGTTTGCATGTGTATTCTCTATTTAAACACAGGTATTGTACATGTGTACATCTGTGATTGCACCTATATGTGCATATCATTTTTTCTCAGTCCTCCCTCTGCTTTTCTTCTCTATTCCTCCCTGTATGTGCACCATTTCTATCCAGTATCCTAACCCTCCCTGTATGTGCACCATTTCCATCAGTATCCTAACCCTCCCTCTATGTGCACCATTTCCATCAGTATCCTAACCCACCCTGTATGTGCACCATTTCCATCAGTATCCTAACCCACCCTGTATGTACACCATTTCCATCAGTATCCTAACCCACCCTGTATGTACACCATTTCCATCAGTATCCTAACCCTCCCTGTATGTGCACCATTTCCATCAGTATCCTAACCCACCCTGTATGTGCACCATTTCCATCAGTATCCTAACCCAGTAACTGGGTTCTCATCACCTATCTCTCTAGGTTCCAGGTATATAGTTTCCTATTATCTTGAATATTCTTTACTATTTTTTCCATTGGTCCATCAGCAGAGTGATCTTTTGCTAGGCAGTAGTGGGTTTCAAATCTTTCTGATGTCTAAGTTATGTTTAAATATGAGACATAAGCTTGACAGGCAAAAGAATGACTAAGAAGAAGTAGAAGAGAGAGAGGGACATTCTAACAGCCTAAGAAGGTGTAGACTTTTAACAGAGGAAGGAGGGCTGACCATGAAAGATGAGGGTGTGGCAGTGACAGTTGGATTCACAGTTTGGATAGTTGGTCTCCCACAGGACGTCTGTTCAGTAAACTGGGGAAGAGGACAGTGGGGCAGAGTGCATGGACTGCTCTTTGTAAAAGGTAATGCCACAGCTTAGAGAAGCGGGATGTAGTTGGGAGATCGAATGGGACCCAGGTAACTGAATGATTGTTGTTTGTAGGATGGATCAATTAAGCAAGCAAATAAAGACTTAAAGGCCTAATTTGTACTCTCTGGAAGAAATAACATGTAAGCACTATGTAATTAAAAATTTTCTATAAGCTACATTAAAATATAAGACAGAATAGGCCAAATTACTTATGATAATTACAAAATATTAATTTATAGTCATTCTAAAATCCATCAAGATGTGTTCTTTTTCATGTTGACTCTTGAAGATCTCTGTGGGTTTTATGGCCACCCACCCGTGGTAGTCATGGTACATGTCCAGCAGCCGTGTGTGGCTAGCAGCAGCCATAATGAATAGTTTAGCTCTTGAGAGTTTTATTCAGAAATATTATAGGAAAAAAAAAAGCAGGTTCCAGAGTAAACTAGAATGTTTTAACAAATCGTATAATTTTGAGAATATACAAGATTGAATTCTAAATGAATGAGAAGCTAAGGTTCCATAATTAATTTGTTGTACTTATATGATCATATCAATAAAAACTTTAAATTAAAACCTGGCTGTGTTCCATTTGAAGAGACTAAGATTTTATCTTAAACTCCATTTCAGCTTAAAAAATGCTAATTGCCATTTTGACTGTGTGGTTAGAAGTAAAAATTAAAATGGATTTAATGTTATTTATAAAGTTTTGGGTGACTTAAAGGGCATTAAGTATATTTTGATGAATTATACATGTTGGTGCTCAAAGATTAATGGCGTCCTTTGAAAAGGATGTGTGTATTCTATCTGGATCCGTTGAAACAGCAGTAATGGAATTGCATGTTTGCAAGGTAGTCTGTTATGTGGACATTTCCTTTAAACAAATAGTTTGAGGTGATGAAAAGCAGAAAAGTGAGTGCAAAGCAGAGGGAGGGATATGTGGAAGCAAGGTATTCAGAGGACTGGAGAAAGATGGCTGTCAACATGTGACGGTCACAGGCTCCTTTTGCTTTTCTTTTTAACCAACACTTGTTGTCAATATGCATGTCAAGCATGTTTGCCTGAATTGTCTCTTCACTGAAAAGACAGCCGGACTAAACAGTATAGTCACAAAAGTTGTAACAGTCTGAGATAGAGAACTGTAATTTTCTATCACATTATAAATATTGGATACAAAAGTTGTTCATCTAATATTGAAAAACTGTTTAAAAGAAACACTATGAAACCAAGCCCTAGCTTCCAAGTACTTGGCAGCCGTTCCTGGTGGGACATGTTGGTATTTTATAGGTGCTTCAAGTCGATTCCAAATCGACTTTCACAGAAATTACCCTTTTCAGTATTCTCTCTTTCTTTGATATAAAATTTATATATATAAACACATAGGTAACATGAAGTAAGATGACACAAATAGCATCTTTCCAATAACAATAATTAATGTGTTTGGCTAATAAGAGAAAAAATTGTTAAAAGAAGCAATTATTTGGAGAATTAAAGAGACTTTATTTTTAAAGGAAAATGAACTTCTTTAAGTTAAAAACATTTTATTCAAATTAGTATGTTTTGGAATGCAAATGATTGAAGAGATCATTATCAACAATGTTTGAGATTAATGCAAAGTGGAGGATGTGAAAACACACATCCACACTGGGTCAGATGGAGACATGCCTTGGAATGAGTTTTTCATTTAAAGAAAGTAAATAAGGGTTAGAAGATGCTAGGTCATGTGATTAAAACAGTTTATTTTTTCTTTTAAAAACTGTATATGAAATCGTTTTTAAAGAATAATTGTAAATGTCTTTGCAATTTTAAAGCATCACATTTGAATGAAAATAAAAAATCATGTTTATCTTGGTTTTATAGTCAGACATGTCTTCAGAGTTTAACATTTCCTGGGTTTTGAAAAATTCAGAATGTAATTTGGATAATTCTTGAAAACATTTTTAATAACTCTGGAAATTTGGTCAATTATTCTATAAATCAATATGTAATAAATACATTTTATTTTTAGCTGATATATTGCTAGTTTATAGAAGTAAATATTCAAATCTAGTGAATCTTAAAAGAAAATCATTGATATCAACTTTACACCATTGTGTCTTATCCTCTAAATATTTTATTCTCCTTAACCAATTTATTTGTAGATTGAACTTAGATTTACATGTAAAGTCACTTTTTTCCATGATAGCCAATGTAATGGAGGAATCAAAAGGCTATCTGAATGAAAACCATCAGTAGGAGTAGTTTTAAAACTATATTAGAGCTGGACAAGGTGGATCCCAGACTGTTCTACATAGCCAATTTCAGGATAGTCAAGAATATAGAGACCTTGCCCCAAAGTGGAAAATAACTACAGCAAAAACCAAACCAAACCAAACAAAAAACCAGGAAATGAATGGAAATAATTACTTTAGTGAAAGCTCGCAAGGAGTCAGACCACAGAGAGTAAGAGTCTATGGAGTGTTCAGCCATAAATGGAGCATCTGTATCACACTTGCTTCCCATAGGGCTCAGAGAGCATTTCAGAGGGGATGGGAAGACCATAAGAACCCAAGATCAGGGAGGAATGCTATAAAACAATGTTATCTGGTCATAACAGTGCACGAGGTCTGTACAAGATGAAGCCAACCAACATTCAGTGTGAGTGAGGGAGGGGATGGAGGAAGGGAGGGAGGGGACACAAGGCTCCGCCCTGGGCAGAGGAGCTAGTGCAGACCAATGCCTGCTGAGGATGGAGGGAGGGAGGAAACACAAGGCTTCGCCCTGGGCAGAGGAGCTAGTGCAGACCAATGCCTGCTGAGGATGGAGAGCCAGTTTTCTTCAAGTTTGTGAGTCCTGGAAAGTTGGTCTTGCCCTAGCACAAGGCCCAAGCCCAAGCACATTATGCTAGGCACTAATTGAACTCAGTGTAGTATTAGTAAAAAACCAATGCTGGAGACTTAGAAGGAGTGTGGACAGTGGATACAAGAATATGATGGGCCGGCCAGTGGTGGCGCAGGCCTTTAATCCCAGCACTTGGGAGGCAGAGGCAGGCAGATTTCTGAGTTCGAGGCCAGCCTGGTCTACAGAGTGAGTTCCAGGACAGCCAGGACTACACAGAGAAAGCCTGTCTTGAAAAACAAAACAAAACAAAAAACAAACAAACAAAAAATATAATGGAAGTCTGGGGTGAATACGATCAAAATACACATGTCTGACTTGCCCCAAGGAAAAATATCAAATATTTTTCTTAATTAAAATAAAATACTTCAGGTAACAAGATTTTTTCTTGCTAGTGGAGCCACTTGACTAACTTTGGTAGTATATATTAGAAGTTTTATAGAGAAGTATAGCACTGCTGTTACCACTGTGCTGTGACTACTCCTGTAAATCAAGTTTGAGAGTACATTATTCTGTATGACTTTTCTTCCCCAGGAGCACGCTGGTACTATATATACCTCCCTCGCTGCCTACAGCAGTTTGCAGCTGCTTCACCTTTGACACTGTTTTGGATAGTTGTTTCTTCTGTGAAGTAGGACCATTGTGAAATAATAGCCAGTATCGTTATTAAAACTGTGCTTGGAGTAGCTAGCTAACAAATAAGATAGGTAGAACTAGGCTTGCTAAAGGAGGGTGAGCTAGATGCCTACAGAGAAAGGATTATTGCATTGAACACATAGAAACTTAGTAAGGGGTGGGGGAGTATGATCTTGGCCTCCACAGTGGATCTGAGTATTCACTAATTAATGCCAGTGTACTGTTCAGTGAAGAAGGGAAGCTCGGGCCTGTGGAGTCAGGTACATGGCCTAGAATTAGCAGCACAAGTGTATTGCTTGCGTCTTATCCATGTCTGTCCCATCTATCTTAACCTTCCTTTCGCATGCATAGAATGGAGGTGACTCTTAGATCCAACCAGGCTGTAGATTTAAGAGGCAAATTGAAACCATTTATGTGCAGCTTCATGTGTTCCCCAGGTACCACGAGAGCTTAGTAAATGTTAGTCGTGAATAATCATCAGTATTGTTTTTCTTAATGCTTGTATTTGGAAAGAGAGACTAATGGCAGTCGGCTTGATATGAAGTTACTGTGGACATATGTAAAACACTACTAATTAGTAATTTTTTATAAAAGAAGTTGAAAATATCTGTTCCACCAGGTCCGGCACATTAGGTAAAGGTTTATTCATTTATTTATTTTTATTATTATTTTTACATTTCAAATATTATCTCCTTTCCCAGTCCCCTGCTCCCTTAAACACCTTATCCCCTTCCCCTCCCCCTGATTCTATACAGGTGTTTCCCCACCCATGCATCCACCCCCGCCTTCCCACCCTGGCATTCCCCTACACTGGGGCATCGGTTTATAATGCTGTAGTCTTCTACTCAGAGCATCTGAAACTAACACAGAGCCTGTTGGTTGTTAAGTTATACAGTTAGCCAGATTTTATCTCTTTTCTACATGTAGAAATGAAAGTAGCAGGCACTCTGTTTCCACTAACTCCACAGCCATGATTCAGACAACTACATATGGAAAGTATTTAAGAGAAGCTATCTGATTTGAACAAACACAGACCACTTTCTTGACACTGTGTCCTGGACAATGCAGTATAAAACAGTTTGCAGAGTGTATAATTCATTCCGGTTATTGCAGGCTATCTAGGGATGGCTTAGAGCATACAGAAGGATGTACAAAGGTCATGCAACATTATTACAACATTTTACATAAGAGATATAAGTAACAACAGATTCTGTAATCCATGAGGTTCCAAACCAAAAGTTCCCAGGATACTGAGGGAAGCTTGCAATATTAATATCTAATTGTACATATAAATATAGAAATTGAATAGATTTCAAGTAAAGAATAATTAAGAAAATTATTTTATCACAGTACTAACATATATACAATGTCATAGTCATGCTTTTAAAATTGTTGTCATTATATATATATATGTATCATATATATATATATATGTATATATATATTTTAACATGAAAGTTTATAGCAGTGGTTCTCAATCAGTGGATGGCAACCCCTTAGGGATGGTCAAATGACCCTTTTACAGTAGCAAAATCACAGTTATAAAGTAGCAATGAAAATAATTTTATGGTTGTAGTTCACCACAACATGAAGAAATGCATTGTAGGATGGCAGAGTTAGGAAGGTTGAGAACCACTGGCTTATAAGGTCTTGATAAGCTTGTTAAACATCACATCACAAAGCTTTACTCTAAAGCATAGCTATTAGATTTCCCAGAGTTCTTGGATGCGTGAAGCAGTTGAACTGAGATTTCTATTTTATAAGTAGTTTCTCATTTAAATCCTAGGGAAAAGATCCTGAATCTAAGAAATAATAGATAAAGACCATTGTGTATTCTTTATTTTCCTGGAATGGTGATATTTTTTAAAATATTGTGGTATTATCAGTGTATTTGTGCTAATAAAGACAAGGTAAGAAACAGTCCCCTTACTCTAAGCACTTGTCATTAATATTTTATGTTTTATGTCTAAGTCATCTCAAAGGGATCAAGTTAATATTGAGATCAGTTCCAAGAAGCATGGCGGAAGCATATCAAGAGAACATTGACTGTTGCTTTCTGCATGGTAATTGGAATCTTGTGGTAGTCACTTAAGCTGCATCCATGAATGGAGAGCAAAAGACTGCTTCTAACATCCCTTTCAAGTCACAGACCCTTTAAATCTAAGAGATCTTCAATTAGTCAACAGGAAAATGTTTCTATAGATAATAAAACTCTAAATGAAGGACTTGATTAATAAAAAAGAACATTAACCAGTTTGAAATGATGTAAAGTCACAGAAATGAGAATAAATTGGGGCAGCTTCAGAACACTATAGAAGTGCTTAATGTCATGGTATTTTATGCATAAGCAAGAGTGAGGTGATACACTGTATGTTGATTGTATTTTATTTTTCAATAAAAAAACACTAAAGGAAAAAAGTGAAAAGATCCTGGTCATCTAACCTCAACTCAGAAGTATAATTCAAGCAGACTTTGCATTCATTAATTCATGTTTCATTATAAGGATATGTGAAAGCTAATATATACATCAAGAGGTTCTGTATAGGAACAAACTGATCGGTGTTCTTCATCTATGGTGTTAGAATTGAAACTCTAGGTTTAAGTTGTAAATATGGGTTAGAAGGCCCAGTGATAATGTTTGCATGGCTAGATGCTTTCAAGTTATACAGACAAGTTCCTATCTGTTCCTGCAGCTGTCTACCAGACATTCTCTTAAAGGAAATGCCATTTCCTGCCTCCCTCATTATGAATGTAGATATGGCTTACTTATTTGCAAGCCATATGGACCAGGTAAGGGCATCTCACCATGGGTGTCTTCAGCTCCCTGAGTTCCATTGGTTGGGTCTAGTTGTATAATGAGCCTAGGAGGTGATTCATGGTTGGATGGTTGAGGGTCCTGAGTACCAGTCCTACCACAAAAGCTGTCTTTATGGTCCTGTTCCATTCCTTTTATTTTGGAGACCCGAATAAACATGCTGGTAAATATGCCAGAGAAATTTAAACTTATAAACAAGTAGCAATCCCTTGAATTTAGTAGGTCTTCTTTCTTACTCAACAGCAGAAATATAAATGAGTAGACATAGGGTGACCAAAGTTTGTCATCACAGTGCCAACGTTCTAAGGCTATTACATGGGTTTCTGCCCATCTGTAGGTTCCAACTCAGGCCTTATGACAATGCCATTTGCTGCATTTAAATGTATTTTGTTTTATATAATCACAGATTAGCAAAAATCTTTATGATAGATTAAATCTGGGCCAGTGAGATGGCTTATCCCATAAAGGCGCTTGCCTTCAGACCTGTATGTGTATACTCCCATAACCATATAAATGAATGAATGAATAAAAATCCTACTGACCTGTCTTTTTCAAGTCTATCAATAACTTCTTGACACTGTGAGTCCCATTACCCAAGGCCACTCTACATGCTGCCAGAGATACCATCCTAATTACTTCACAGGTTTTTCTGTTCTTTAATTTCCTGGTTTCCTTATTATTGATCTTTAATAAAATGAAGAGTTAATATGACTCCCAATGTCTGTATCTCTTCCACTTTACCTTTTCATTAAAAAAAGGCAATCATTGGAGTAGCCTTTTATATGTAAATTTGATTGTGCCTCTAACCATCAGTTAGTTGTATAGAAGCTAATGCTTTAAAGAGCTATCGCAGATGGAAATTTACAGGGCTGTATTTTCAGTTTCTATAGCACATTTCTTACTATCAGGTTGCCAAGCTCCACGCAATGCCAAGGTTATTCATTATACTGTCCGTGAATAATTACACACACTGTCCACCATTTGTAATTTCTCTGTGCGAAAGCATCCTATTTACTATTGAGTTACTTGAAAGGAAATCATTGATCTACACTGTACATAAGAGAGGGAATCTTCCCTTCAGACAATATTGCACGGTTACAAAAAACATAAACATCTTTTTCTTACTGCTATTTATATTTTTTATTTATTTTGCAAATAACTATTTGTTACTTTAAGTTTAATAGTATGTTCAACTTTTAAGAGGTATTTATTGCTTGCTTTGGTGAAACCATTTTAATACTCTTCTCATAATCTCAATGATTTACCCATTTAAATAGTTTTATTGTTAATAATCTAGTGGCAATAGAACATCTATTTTCTTGTTGTTGGTAAGCATGCTGATTTAAATTTTGCTTCTTGCCATTTTTATTTTTATTGAACATATTCCTTGACAATTTCATACAATGGCCACCCCACTCCACCCTCTCTCCTGCCGTCCACCCTACTCCACCCTCTCTCCTGCCGTCCACCCCACCCCACCCTCTCTCCTGCCGTCCACCCCACTCCACCCTCTCTCCTGCCGTGCTCTAGCTTCTAGCAATGCTTCCTTCTCCATTACTGCTATTTGTCTTTTGACTGTTTTAAGATCCAGTGGATTAACCGGGATTCTCAGCATGCCAATGAGTTTAGAACTGTGTATTAAGGCCCAATGGGCTCACCTGTTGGTACTGGCTTTAAACCTGGAGCCTCTTCCACATGTCTCCATTTTAACTACGCCACAATAGAACCTTGGCAGTAGACTGGAAGTTGCTTCTAAGAATGGAAAGTATAACCTGTTGATTGTACATTCTACTACACCACTAACCTTGGAGTTACTGTCTACCCTGCCTCCTTTTTTGTCCTCTTCTGAGAGACCTTGCTAGGTATCTATGGACCATTGGCTACCTGAATAATTTTAATCTCATATTCACCTTTCTATTTTGTTTTCATTTATTAGAATCAAGTTTTACTTTAGCAGATTTTATGTGTGTGTATATATATATATATATATATATATGACAGTATCTTTAACATTAGCTCATTATTTAGAGATCTTGAAAAATGCTACAGTGTTTAAATCAAGATTTGAATGCTAAATATATTACTTTTCATTTTTTAAATGCCACCTCACTTGATGACAGTTTTAAATGTCCCATGTTATTTATGTTCTTAACACTTATGATATTCATTACCGATATATGGTCCACACATGTGAAGCCAAAAACATCTTGGGAGTTTGAAAATCATGGCTCTAAGCTTGTGTGTGTGTGTGTGTGTGTGTGTGTGTGTGTGTGTGTGTGTGACTGAACTACCATGGATATAATTTGCAGCCTGCATATTTTGCAAAAAGGCTAGAGAGAGAGTGTATCACAGTGAGCAGTCCATGTGGTTTGTTTGTTTGTTTTGTTTTCTTTTGTTTTGTTTTAATGAAACAAATTTAGCATTGACTCCCAGCTTATCATTTTCTCAATGTCCCTTAGAAAGATCCAGCAAACCCTGGGATTTCTGCATAATTGTGGGAGTATTAGTAGAAATAGTATAAAGAGACCCTATAATATACCAGTACTTGCATTTTTCTTCTTCTCCCACTTTACCTGGTTGAGTGTGGAGGTAAATGTGAGCATGGTGCCAGGATGGGACAAGCATGATGTTTCCAGCAGCGACAATTAATCTGTGTTGAAGAATGGATTTTCAGGGTGGTCTGTGAGGTCTGATGGGACCAAGGTGAGATAGGAGAAAGGAACTGAGCAGCAGGATTTCCCCCGTCCCTTACTGGTCTCTAC
Organism: Mastomys coucha; assembly: GCF_008632895.1. Classification (NCBI taxonomy): domain Eukaryota; kingdom Metazoa; phylum Chordata; class Mammalia; order Rodentia; family Muridae; genus Mastomys; species Mastomys coucha. The sequence continues at coordinate 88,170,094 of NW_022196896.1, forward strand.
TGGTCTCTACTGGTGTTGCATGTGCATCAAGACCACTCTTTCCCTCTGCAGTCTCAGGAGTTTGAAACACACTTCATAGCTTATGGTTTGTTCTAAGCTTCCAATTGAAAAAAAAAAATGACTTCAACATTTACGGGGAAAATATATGAATATCCAAATATAAACAAGCTTTATTATGTGTAGCTATTTGAAAAACTTCATACAGATGTGATAATCCTTTGGAAAGAGATTTTACCCTCTGGAATGGTTTCTGTGGAGTGTTTCCTCAGGTTTGCGAGGCAGAAAGCTCTGTTGCAGGTGACAGGCTGTCTGTCCCCACACAGTGGAACAATTCTGGGAACACATTAAACATAAGAGGAGATGCTGAAATGAGATTTTATAGTTCTTCTTTCTTAGAATACAGGAAATGAATGGAGTCAGAATACTACTTCAGTGGAATAATAGGGGGAAAATACTGGGGCCCTTGTGTGGTAGTAGCAGCCACCTAGCAGTTTTTAACAGCTTAAAACATGACAGGAAATGAAGGGCATTTCAGTCTGTGGAGGCAGAAAGAAAAAGGGGGTGGATATGTGAGTCTAAGATATTCCAGCGGTTCCAAGGAGGAGGCAAGAGCTAGGGCTCACTCCAGAAGAAAGTCAGACCAGGGAAGAAGGTGGGGCAGTCTCACAGCCCTAACTGCTTGGTGAAGGCTTGCTCATCACAGTAGTACTGGAGTAATACATTTCATTCCTCACCTGGACTGGGGACCTGGCTAAGTATTTTGTGACTAAACTTGCCATGTACTATTTGAAATAATTCATTGCTTCAATGTCTACAGTACTCATTGGAACAAAAAGAGGAAAAAGAGCCTGTGCCTTTCTTCTCAGTACATGGTCTGGAGTTGGTATCCATTGACTCCATTCATTCAGATGCAGGCTTTCCCTGCCTTGAGGTAGTGTTGACTAGTATTGTAAAAGGAGCGAATTCACCTTTTGCTGTCAGCATGGAAGAACTTTGGAACTTGTTGCCCAATTGAGTTTTCTCCAGTATTTATTGATGTTAAACATTTTACATTGCATCTATTGCATCGGGTTGGTTAACTAAATCATTTGAATTGGGGCACTAGGGTGGTACCTTGGAAACTACATGGTATTTATAGGCTAAAACGGAGGAACAAATATGACACTTTAAAAAATTGAAAGTATTTAAGCTTTTTACTAAGCAAGAGAGTATCTGTGGAAGACATAATGAGGTCAGTCACAGGTCATCCATGTAGTGAGCATGTTGGTTTCTTTAAAAACACAGAAATGTTATGTGACTACACTTTTGTTTTAATCCCAGGTACAGGATATGGGGCTGCTTCAGATTGTCCATAGCCTGGGATCTATCATGCTCTGGCAGGAGTGTGATTTTTGCCAGCCGAAGACAGTATTACGTTTGGAATTCCGGGGACTTTTAAGAGCACATAGAAATGCTGGGGCCCTGAGCAGTGCTTGGGGGTTGTTGGCTGTTGTTGGTCACAGTTTATTAAATAGTTGTGCAGATAAAAGAAACAAAGGGAAGAAATTAGATATCCTGATGGTGAAGATCCTACATGCCTTTAATCAGCAGGAAGTAGACTAAGAATATCGACACAACTTCCCGCTTTAACCTTCTTTTCCTCTTCCCTGGTGTTGGGTGGTTAGAAGGGTGGAATAAGCCTTGGAAGGAAGGTGGATAAAAGAGCCCAGGAAAGTAGCCGAAAGTCCAGCTACACATCTGGAGCCACAGGACAGCTACACATCTGGAGCCAAAGGACTGTGTTCATAGATTTTTGTCTTTAGAAGTTTTGGTTAGATATACCTGTAACTTTTATATTTTTGTTTGAATGTAAATCACATTATGTCATAAAATCTCTCCAGTAGAGAATTCCTAGGGCAGTTAATATCTCTAAAGCACCTGCTACTAATGCAGAAGAATTTTACTGTGTCACTCTTGGTCATAGAAAAGAGATAATTTGGGATCAACTTGACCCAATGTCTGGTCATAGAATTAAGACTTTTATTGGTATTGTGAGACTATATTGGCTAATTCTTTCCCACACTAGTTTTTAAAATAATTTTAACAATTTTTTTGTTGCTTTGCTCCTGTTTGAACTCAGATAATATTACTCTGTTACTAGCTTGTCCATCATAGCAATCTAAGACATCACCTAGATTCCTTGGTAGTATCCTTTCCAAACAGGTGAAGCAGGTGAGTCCCTTTCTTTAGGCTTTTACTTTTAGGATGTAATTATTCCTGAGGAATTCAGACAGTTAAATATTTGTTAAGGCTTCTTAGTTGTTGAATCATAAAAAAAAAATGAGATAAAAGGAAATTTAGATCGACTAAGTATAATTATCATTCTTGAAAAATGAAATTGAGTTCCATATAAGTGACTTTTCCAAGTTTTCACTAAAAGCAAGTAGAAGAAATTGAACCGAACTGGAAAAAATTGAATATTGAATGAGTCACTTCTATGATTACTGTTCTTCCACCCCAGCCTTCCAGGGTAATAAAATATTAGCAGTATATTAAACCTTGTGTACCAAGAGAGCATAAAGGTTTTGTTAAAATGGCACCTGAAGATTTACATTGAGGGAAATCATCAAAGAAATCCCTTTTTATTTACTAAAACAAGCTACTTGAGCTATGTATAATGTTCTACAAACACGAAAAGTCCAATAAACATGAAACAAGGCAAAAGGCTAGGTAAAGTACCAAAGGGTTAAAACAGAAAATATTATATTTTAGCCTAAACTTTGTTGGTCTTACTGTCATCTGTGTATGTCGAATGAATTTAGAAGAGTAGCTGTCTATTAATAACTTCCAGCAGAACATATAGATGACTGTTGTCCTTTCCTGTAGGCTTACTCACAAGGGATGTCTATTAAGGTAGTATATTGACTTGAGTAAATTCTAGTAAGATTAATAACTAATAGTCTCTAGTGAGACCATGTGTCCTGGATGGAAGCATCCATGGATGATATATCAGTTGTATTTAGTGTCACTATGTCCTTCCGTAGAACTGCATTGTATTGCACATGAGTAAATGAAAACAAAAGGGAATTTTTTACTACCAGCATCTGGTGGGATGTTTAAAGTCTATATAGTTACTTAAAATACAAGTGTGAACACTCTTATACATATATGTCATAATTACAAATTGGGACATGGTGGCAGCACCATGGTGGGACTCTCCTTTAATCCTACAACTTGGGGGCAAAAGCAGGTTGATCTCTGAATTCAAGGCCAGCTGGGTCTACAGAGCAAGTTTCAGGACAGTCAGAGCCACATAGTAAAACTCTGTCTCAAATAAAATAAAATAAAATAAAATAAAATAAAATAATTGGTAAAGTCATTTGGCTATGCCAGTAAAGCTGAAAATATATATCAAGAATATAGAGAAGTCACAGTCAGTTATCTATTCTACACAAAGGAAATTTTATAAAGATACCCAAATTTATAAATATAACCTCAGACATATGTCACTGCATGCTTGTTAGTAAGACTTTAATAAGTGTCCATCTCAATAATTTGTAGAAGAACGAGGGATTCTATATACTGTGTACTTGTTCTTTATCCCTCACAAAACTAAGTTGAATCTTTAAACATGTCCACCATAAATATAAATCTAGGACGCAGTGCTAACAAACAAGACCCTGGAGCCAGATTACTGCCTGTGCCCCTTGAGCTTCTCCCCTTCATATCTCTCTGACATAAAGGATTACAGGCTAATGGGTGGTCTTTGGGTATATAGTGTGCAAGAGCGTGTCACCTCCAAAGTTTATGGAATCCATTAGTAGCAGTGGTTAACAGTGTTGGTATGAGGTTTCTCATGCTCCAAAGTCTGTGGATGGACATTTGTTAATTTTACCTAATTATGGGTTGTAGTATTAATATGTGTGATTTGCTTTTAGGATCTTCATTTTTGTTGTACAGTATTCTGGAATATGATATTTTCTTTTCTTCTTGTGATGCCTAATTGTTTACCTTGGATGTTTACTTGTGGTGGTTAATTGTTAACTTGAATGAACTGAGAAATGCCTATAATACTCAGACATACTCTGTGTATGTCTCATATGGCATTCTAGAGTGATGTAACCATAGGGTATTCCACCACTGTGGGGTGAACCATCCAAAATCTGTGAACCAAGCTGTGCAAAATAAAGAGATGGTAAGCAGTTTGCTTAGTCATTCTCTGGAGTGCTTGCTCTGTGATGTAAGGTTCTGCGCTTCACCACAACCACTCCACGCCAGGACGAACTGATTCTTCAAAACTGTGAGCCTAAATAAACTTACCCCATGTGAAGCCTTCTGGCAAAACTAACACTTTGCAAGGCATCTAGAATCTTTAAGACTTTTTTTTTTCCTGTAAAAGATCAGTCAGTATTTAAAGTAGAACGAACAAATGGCATCCAGAGATGGTTTCCAGAGAAGAGAGATCTATCTGATTTGTAATGGATTCCTCTTGGATGGGAATGAGACTGAAGGCAACTGAGCATACAGCAGGGTAGATGACTAGACGGTCCTGGGCAGGGAGATTGTGAACTTCTAGAATCACATCAGTGATGCATTATGTACAGATTATTTGCAGAGAGAATGAATGGAGAATAAGTGAGAAAATGTTTTAACAGTTGCCTATGATGAAGAGGAACTGATTGGACTATAGTTGTGGCAGGATATTGTAAAAAGAAACAAGCTTGTCAAGGGCTTCAAGGCTTGTTGTTTGTATCCTAGAAAATATACTGGGATTTTTTTTTTTGTTCTTAAATATAATATACAGACTTAGTAGAATACTTTAAAAACCAGATCTTGGTGATTCCTATTGTATTTTATTTTAGAACAGAATTTTTGTTAGGAGAATAAAGGCCATTTATCTGAAGATGTTATACCAGGAAGAAAAGCCCTGTACTTTAACCCTATACTTTTAAGCTGTTGGAGTGGGAGTCTGAAGGGGGTAAAAAGGCAATTAAATAGCAGCAGGAAATTTTAAAAAGAAAATAAAAATACTTTGATGAATCAGAATGTCCCTAAGATGTTTAGCTCCCAAGAGGCATATTAATGTTTTCTCTGAGACCATGAATAAAATATTTTTTCAATTAAGAAAGAGGTTTACAAAAGGAATATACAACTAATAGTTTGTCAAGAGCTTTAATAGCAACTCTATACAGTACTTAAGGCTTCCCTTTGTTTTATGAGGTATTTGCATTCACATTTTGTTGTTTATTTCTGTCTATAAGCAATCATCAAGCTTATATCCTCCAGTAGCCCATGACTTAGTGATAGAACAAGCAAGATGAGCCGTGGGACACAGCTTTTCTGCTGTCTGTGGAAATGGGGGGAGTAGACCCTCAAGTGGTTCCATGTTAAGAGGAAAGCCTAAAAAATCCATTTTCATCCCAGATGTGAAACATGCAGCCTGGCCTGGTACACTGCAGCAGTGACTTTACCTACCTACAAGGAAACGTGGAGAACAGTAATGGCCAGAAACCATGTTAGCGCTCTGTTTTAGTTCATGTGTCACTTTCAGAGTCAAAAGCTTATCAGTTCATTTCCCAAAACTAGAGAATGTCTTCTATTTATTGGCTGAATTTCCAAATAGTTTTCCTTTTCATCAGTGAAGATTCTGACCAAGATTTGGTGGTAGGCGGAGAAACCTTCTCTTTTGACTGCCATCATACTCTGTACCCTTCCATGGTCCGTTAAGGATGCATTTCAACTCCTGGGATTTGTATTGTAGGGTAAATGGGCTGCTTGCCAAGTCCAACAGAAGTTCACAACTTAGAGGCAAAAAAAAAAAAAATCTCAGTATGCATCAATAATCTACTTGAAGAATGAAAATTAAAAATCTGTTACTATTCTAAGTAGTAATAGATGAATTTATTTGCTTGACAGTGATCATTATTTCACATTTATACTCCTACTGAACATAGTATATACCTTTAATGTATACCATCATTAGGTCTCCAGTGAGTGAATGAGTGTGTGTGTCTGTGTGCATGTGGTATGTGTATGGCTGTGGGGGGAACAGAGGTTGACTTTGACTATTTTCTTTTATGTTTATATTTCCATTGTACTTTTTTAGATACAGTCTCTTGGTGACTCTAGAGTTCAGTGAGACTAGCTGGTGAATGATATCCAGAGTGCTCCTGCCTCTGTTTCTCCTGTACTTGTATTATAGTTTGCATCACATAGATGAATTTTTAAATGGGTCCTCAGACCCCAACTTACATCCTGTTGTTTTGTTCTCAGATACTTTACCCACTGATCCATCTTTCTAGGCTCTAAATTTGTACAATTTTTATATTGTACATACAACAAAATTAGAGGAAAAGTTAAACCATAATAACATATCAAATATATTTAGCTGGCATCTTAAATCTATATACACAACACTTTAAAAATAAAGCAAGATAAACATTTGGAAGTGATTCCAATTCTTAATTTATATTTTAGCTTCAAATTTATTGAAGCCTTTAATCACTTTTTCACATTTTTTTATCTTCCACATAGTACTTCAAAAGACTAACTTATGTGAAGGTTTAAAAAACCATTTCAAATGTTTTTGCCTTAAAAATAGAGCTACCATCTGATTCAGTGATCATACTACTGGGTGTTTATCCAAAGGAACTGAAATCACCATGTTAAAAATATGCCTTCCCATCCATGTTCATCAGGGAGAGCTCTGTCCTTACTGGTGAAGAACTGGGAACAACTTCAGGGACCATCAGCTGAAGAATAGATAAAAAAACCATGGTACATCTATACAGTGGAAAACTACTGATTCTCAAAGAGACAAATTCTTACCACCTTGCCCAAACACAGGTGGCACTGAGGTCATGTGTTAAGGGAAATGGCTAAGATACTTCTATGCTTCCTACTCAGAGTATCATGATTTCACCCACACTGGGAATTTCTAAAAGTTGATGTCCTAGAAGTTGAGAATAGAAGAGTGGTTAACAAAGGCTGAGGAGAGTAGAGGGGAGGAGAGGGTGACTGAAGAGTACTCTGTGGATGGATGTTACAGTCAGAAGACAGACCTTGTTCTGGTGTGCCACTACACAGTGGGGTGACCAGGAGTAAGCATGCATAGTGCATAAATGATACAAGAAAGTTCTTTAAATCTTCTAGTCATAGAGAAAGGACAAATGTGAAGAATGTCACATAATGTGTATACATATTAGGAACCTTATAAATATGCATTAATTTTGTGTCAATTAAAATTCCTTTAAAAGACACTGACAAGATAAACTGACTTTAAATTTGAATTTGTCATTATATTAAATATTCATAGTTCATGTGTATTTGTCCCTCAATTTTCATAGTGACTTTGCATTGCAAGAAGGTATGTTTTATCAAAATGTATACTTTAGCAATCCTTTCACCAAATTCTAAACATGCAAGTGCTAAATGCCTTTTAAGAGAGATGCCCATGTAGAACAAGAACAATTAAAACTGATCTTGTCAGATGATTGAAGTGTCTTTGCTATTGAATAGTGGCAAGTCCATGAAATTATTAAGCAACCATGGGAGGAAAGTTTGAATATTTCTTCTAGAAAAGCTAAGACACACACACACACACACACACACACACATACACACACACACACACACATACACACACACACACACACACACACACTGATTGGTGAGGCATGTTTGAGCTTTTTATGTTTCTCTAACATCATTTTAGATTCTATTTTATTTCAGGTCTTATTTGTTCTCCAGCATCATTTTAGTCCCTGTTTTATTTGAGGCCTTGTTTGTTCCCCTCTTTTTGCAGTATCAGGATCCCTCCAGATCACCTGGCTAATCTGAATACTAACCATAACAAATGGGTGTTTGGAAGCATTAGACTGATGACTTTCAAAGGGGCTATTATCATTTATCATGGAAATGAATTCAGCCCACTGATGGTAATTTAGTTGACAGGTAAAATGAGCATCATATGTTTATAAAATGAATTTTTCAAATGTTTAACTTTCTCAAAATAATGTTTTCTAAAGATGCAGTATTACATTTAATACTGTGTTCACAGGAGAGACTTTAGTTCATCACTCAGTAAATCCTATGCCTGACAGTCATAGAGCACTGACAGTTTTTATGTTAGTTCCTGGATTTGTTATCAAGAGACTAACCTAAAGGGGGCTGCATTTATAGTGAACCTGGTGACAGAGGGTTCAGTCGTCGTGGGATAAACATGACTGAACATGTCAGTGTTCACCAGGACAGTCAGGAAGCAGAGAGAAAGGGGATGCAGGAAGGAGCTAGGACAAAATAAAGCTGCCCAAGCATACCCCCTCAGCAACTTACCCTCTGCAACAAGGGCCAACCTTGGGCCTTTTACCACTTCCCAGTAATGAACATGATATGGTCGAAAACGTATCCATTCATTAGTCAGAGTGCTAGAGTCCTGACTTAAAAGACTCAACAGGCACCCCAAGGGTGTGGGCTTTGTAGAGTCATGCTGGCATGTTCAACTGGGGGAGCTACCCTGGAGCAGGAGTGAGATTGATACATTCCAGGAAAAACCCCAAGTCCCACGGGAGTTAGGACCACCCTCTCCCTGCTCTTAGCCTCCTCCAAGGACAGTCACAGAGTCTTTAGCCAAATTACAGGATCAAATTCCTCTCTCCTAATTCAGAATTCCTCTTCATATAAATGAAGCATTCCCAACACCTCAGCCCCAGCCAATAAAGTTCACTCACCCCGAAAACTCCTACCCACTCCCCAAGGTTAATACAGCACTTGTTTACCCAATAAAGAAGAGCTATCTCGCTGACACTGTTCCTGGAAGTCATTCCAAAGTCATACTCAAGGCCTTCCAAACCCTGCCAGCCCCCTTTTCCCCTCCCCCTCGTGGGCTGGTGGTGGATGACCTCTGAGGAAGGGGAAACCCACAGAGTCCCATTCTCTGGGCTTCAATCCCAGCTTTATTGCTTTAGAGTTATCTTTCTTCTTCTGATGGTCACACTAACCTTCTGATTATTGAGAATTTTATGAGATAATGCATTTGCAAGTGCTCAGAACCAGGGCTGTTTGGTTTGCAAACTGTCGACTGTGATAAACAAGTGCACTTCGGAAAACACAGAGGGGCACTGAAAAATAATCATTAATAACAATTACTAGTAATTATGGTTATAATCAGTTGGAAATATAATTTTGTTTAACTTATATGTCTCATTTTCTCAAGTATGTAGAAGTTGTTAGAGCATAAATCATTCAGACCTACCCACACTTATAGAATAAAACTGTTGGTTATATAATATGGCCTAATGATACCATGAAAAAGCTATAAAAATACAAATGTCCATGAACCCAAAAAGATTGGGACTTCCAGGTCCAAATTAGCTTTCATTTCTGTACACAGTGAGGACAGACCCTAACTTTTGGGCATTTTAATCCTTTGTTCTATTTAACTAGACGGCCAACATGAGAATGCAAGCGTAGAAGGGGAAAAGAAAATGTCACTAGGAGTTGGACTATCTGAGTAGAAGGGTAGAAAGTAGAAGTGGTTTATCATATAGGAATGGCTCAAAAGCCATTTAAAAATTCTCTTTAGGTTTCACTCTCCAATGAAACCAGCCTGGAAAGGCAGAAACATGACCTAGTTCTGCCTGGGTCAGAAACAGATAGGCAGAGAAAAGGCAAGAAACCTGTAAGGAAGAAGGGGCGATAGGGGAAGAAAACAGCCTGAGGCTGGGTTGAGGATTGGCCTGAGATGTATGCAGGGGTGGGGGCCACATATGCCTCATGGAGATGGAAGCTCCATTGGGCCAGCTAAGGAGGTCTAAAAAGGCGGTGCAACCCTCACACAAGGTGGTGTACCACCACGAAGAGCCACACTGCCAGGAAAGAAACGGGAAACACTGATGCAATTGCCGCTTCCCACATCATTTTAGGGTCTTGGAATGGAAGCAGAGGCTAAAGGTCTGTGAGAATAGTACTGCTGACACTATGTTCCCTTACAGTATTTCTCAGTGCGTGGTTAGGGGAAGGAGCTACATCTGGAAAACCCTAGATTAGTGGGAGGAAAAATATTGCCTGCTAATTCCATTTAAAAATACTGATATGAATTTATATTCTTATATTTTGGGTTGTGAGCCTAGCCTTTAATGGCTGAGCCATCTCTCCAGCCCATGAATTTTTATTCTTTTGGTTCCCTTGTCTCAGCCGTTTTACTCCTGAGTTAAATTATGGTACTTTCTTTTCATGATATATTCTGTAAATGATCTAATTAATAAAATTAACTTTAATTTTGAAAATTTATTTTCTCTAGAAAAACTTCCTGTTCCCAAATGAATCTATTTTATTTTAAGTTTAGGATTAGTTTTTATTATTCCTTTGGTAATAATTATGACCCTCTACTTTGTTATGCATCATTTGAAGACATTTTAATATTATGGTTATTTGAATAATTATTTACTATTTAGTATTATAATTTCATATATACTATAAAAGCTATGCTAAACTATATAAAATTCCAAGTATTATGCAGGAAGAAATGTCACTAAAATTGCCTTAAATAAAATGTGATTTCTGTCATGGAGAAAGCTACCGATAAACATAAGAATACTATGAACTTAATTTTCAAAGACTCTCATGTTTGAAACTGTTAACTGAGGCTTCCTTAAGACTCCATTTTCAGAGATTTTTGGAAAGTCTTTAATTAATACTCAAGATACCATATTCACTAGGTTTTTCTGTGGCTTCATTCTCACTGATGCATATTAATGACATCAGACAAATAAAGTGCCTTTCATAATTGCTTGTCTCAAAGCATTGTAAAAATCAAATATGGAATAATTAAAAATTCATTTGTGGTTTGTGGCCATGAATTTGATTGTTGCAAGGTTGAGCACTGGGCCCATAGTGTCCTTGATGGTACTGCATGGTTGGTTGAAAGTCCAGTAGCTGCCCTTCGTCATGCTCGTAGATCACTAGTCAGAGGAGAGGAGAATGTTTTGAATGCTGTGTGATCACAATTAGTTGTGGAGAGAAGCTCTTAGAGTAACTGGGGAAGCAAAGGCAGTTGACTATTATTTTCTAAGATAAAAACTGTGGCCATGCTTACATACATCCAGTATACATGGAAGATACTTTATCAGTTTGTGAGACAGAAAACCTTACTTGTATGACCATGTCACTTTTGAGAAATATAATCCTGGGAATGTTGCTCAGAGGGGTCAATGCTTTCCTGCGATGGCCAGGGAACCTTGGACTTAGTCCTCAGCAATTTGGAAGTCAGCCAGAGATATGTCTATCTCTCAAAAATAACAACAAAAATTACATAAGAGGCGGATGATTACATTTCTAGATTACCCCTACTAGTCACACTAAATTCTGTTTATACCTAGGAGAGGTTGTGGTATATTCATGGAATAGTAAAGAGATTATCTGGAAATGTGTAATATTTCAAAATTTCCTTGGTTAACTTAAGAAAGACTAAAGTAAGAGCAACCATGTTTCTATGGTAGCATATTGCACTTAAAATAAATTGGGGATTTATTAAAATTCACATTCTTTTTCCATATATATAATTGTATTTTGTGTGATTAAAAAATTTCTGTTTCCATAATTGCATTTCATATGATAAATAATCCAGAAAAAATAATTTTTAAAGCTAAATTAGAAAATATTTTCACCATCTAAATTGTAAATGTTTTTCCAATAAAAAGATCCTATGTGGAGAGACTATAATTACAAGTAATTTATCCATTTGTTTATGGAGTTCTTTTAATGAGTAAGAATATCACATGTTCTCATTTGTAATTTTAGACCCTATGCATTAATAAACCTTTTAACATATTGTTATGACTTATGATGTTGTTGCTATTTTCTCTACTTTTATCATATTGTCTTAGGGCTACCATTGCTATGATGAAACACTAGACCAAAAGCAAGTTGGGGTTGAAAGGGAATATTTCACATACACTTTCATATCACTGTTCATCACTGAAGGAAGTCAGGGCAAGAACTCAAACAGGGCAGGAACCTGGAAGCAGGAGCTGATGCAGAGGCCATGGAGGAGTGCTGCTTAATGGCTTGCTACTCATAACTTCCTCAGTCTGCTTTCTTATAGAACCCAGAACCATTAACCCAGTGATGCCACCACTCACAATGTGCTGGGCCCTCCCCGACTGATCACTAATTAAGACAATGTCCTACAGGGTTGCTTACAGCCTGATCTTTTGGAAGCCTTTTATAAATTAAGGTTCCCTCCTCTTGAATGATTTTAGTTTGTGTCAAGTTGACATAAAGCTATCCAGCACACATATGCATCAAATTGTATTCTAATCATTTACTTGATAACTTTTATTTGGAGCCAATGATTCTTTGAACATTTTTCTAGATATATAGGCTATAAAGAATAATACAATAAATAGAAAAAATTATTTCTCTCTTCCTTTTTACATCTCACCAGGGGAGTGCCCTCTTTAGGTAAATATAGAATGTGTCACATGGCAGTGGTGAGACTATGGGGGGGAGAGCAAAGAAAGGAAGGAAAGCCATTTAAAACAAACTAATAAGGGAAGTGCCTACTAAAGGATGCTCTGCTCGAAGCCTGAGCTATAGTTCAGAGTTGGTGGGTGGGCTAATACTATAGACACTAAGAAATTAGGCTCTTAATGTTGGAGCCATTCCAAAGGCATGTAGGAGTAACCCAGGAGCTATGGAAGGGTGGCTTCCATTTGGGGAGTTTAGAACTGGTAGGTTGGATGTGTGACCTTAGAGAAAGAGAAATAAAGGGTGACACCAGTACTTTGTCGCGATCAAGTGGAGGTGATGAGGTGGTTTCCTGTGCTGGAAGCCCTGGACATGGTGAATGGTAGTGGGAGTGTGGCTTTGGATGCTGTCAGTAGTCTGAAACTTACAGTAGAGGTCTTGACTGAGATATAAACTTGAGAGTTCTATTTCTTAGTAATATTGGAATTGAACATGGCACACTTACACTGCTTGTTTCTGATATGTATCAGAAGGCCATAGCTGAGAATGTAGCCAGTTACAGGTCTTTCAGTTTCAGTCAAAACATTTCATTTGTTGTTCAAATAGAAGCTAATTGTTTTAGCATCTGAAAACCCATTGAGGATTATAGTTATAGTGATTTCTGCAAGCTGACCAATACAAGGTATTATTCTCCTTAATGGTGAAATTTGGCAATGGGACTAGCATTGTATTTTCATTCTCTTAATCCAATTAAATATTAGAATTTGCAGCTTGAATAATGAAAGTGTTCACTTTAGATTAGTTTACAAGTTCTTGCCTCACTGGATAAAGAAATTAAAATAAAGTTTGTAGAATTAGAAAAAACTTATAGTGACACACATATATATGGCCTGTTTTGCTTTGCTTTGCTTTAGTTTTAGTTAAAATTTGATGAACATTTTGGCATGGCGAATGAGTTTTCTTAAATCAAGGTAAGCAGAAATAGATCAATACCTAAATGGTAGAAAAAAATAGAAAATGTGCACTTTGGAATGCCTCCTTTGAGAACCTTCCTAAGGAAAGATGCGATCTGTTGGATTTTAAACATTGCAAGCAGTCAGCTCGTTTATTAATCACCATAGTTCTTTTTCATGCTCTCATCTGAGGGAAGCATTTCCTTCCAGGCTTTTCTTGAAACTCGGCATAGATTTTTTTTTTTACTTTGTCTTTTGCTGAAGTAAAAATCACACACATTAAAAGATACTGTCGATGCTTAGCAATCTGACATAACATTTGTCCCTTCTGAAGGACGTGCCCGTGTCTGCCTCCTGAGTTTCTGGTCCTTGTGAGCCATCTATAGCCATGTTAGGCTCCACCTTTTTATAAAAGCATACTCATTTCAATTTTGTTGAGAAACTTTCATATACACCATAAAGTTGTAATGATGATTCTGTGAAGCCTCCTTTCCTCGACACCCAGCCTTCGAAGTTAACACATAAACCCCATTTTATTTATCACATATCTATTCATGTATTTCTGTCACCATCTTTTAATCTCTTATTTTTAAATACATTTCCAAGTAATTGAAGCCATCAGTACACATCACCCAGGAACAATTTACCCGCATGTGCATAACATTACCTGGAGTTCTCTATTGTTTATGGATCTTTCTAGAAGAAAATTTACATACTATAAAGTATAAAATATCTCAAGGGACTCATTGGAAGAGTTTGACAAATGTCTATGTCTGCATCATGCTGAGCCATATAGAGACAAGAAGAATTGCCACCACCTTAGAAGATCATTTCCCCAATCACCCTCGAAGGCCTGGAGCAGCCACATTTTTAGAGCTTGCTACCATGGATTGGTTTTCCGTGGCTTCAAAATTCATATAAGTGAAATGCTGTAGTACGTATTGGAGTAAGGCTTTGTTCTTTCAGCATGCAATTTCCTGACATTTGCTTTGTTGGCTGTGTTTATAGTGAGCACCTTTCCAATGATGGCCAATAGTCAACTATATAGAAGTACCACATAGTACATATCTAGTATGTTAGTAGGCACCTCAGATGCCACCAGTTTGGTATTATTAATACAAACAGTATGACTTTGTACTTTAAAATTCAGCATTTTTATAAAAAATAATCATCTTTCTTCTAAAAATATCTTATTAGATCTTATTTTTAGAAATCATATCATATATATATATATACATACTGATATATATATATGTATATCAATGCTTGAAAAAATTAAAGCTTTTTATACAACAAAAGTTTTTGTTTTGTTTTGTTTTGTTTTTAAAATCCCCGACAGTAGCTCATTGGTGCAACACTCACCTAGCTTGTCTGAGGCTATAGGGTTAGCTCCCAGGACAAAGACACAATAAATAATGTTACTGGGCTGGAGGGATGACTTGGTGATTAAGAGCACTTGCTGCTCAATCATGAAAACTGGAATCAGATCCCAGCACACAAGTTAAATGGCTCACAAATACGAGCCATTCCAAATCCAAGGGATCCAACAGCCTCTTCTGCCCTTTGTGGACACTTGCACGTGCATATGTACATACTTTCACACAAATGCATACACACAGAGACAGACAGAAATAAATCTTAAAAAAAAAAAAAATTAAAGAAAATTTTGCCTGACTAGTTAAACCAAAAGCTCTGAGTACCCTCTGGGCTTCTTCTGTTTAGATGAGCATGAAATTGCTCCTGCAGATTATATTCCTTGATCACTTTTGTTCCCATAATCTTGGTAGGAGAAAAAAGGAAAAGAGTGTCCTGCTTTCCAACATAGAGTGAGAAAGATCTTCTTGGAACGATCCGCAAGAGCACCAGCAAGTCCCAGCTATTTCTATGTCTAGTGCCCACTTCGGGTTAGAACACAGCAAAACCAAAGGTTCAGGCTTGCCCTTCTTCCCTTGATTGGGCGCCATTTGCAGATGCATATGTGGGGCCTCACTTTTCTTAGTGCTGGGCTGTAGCACCTGACTGTGACCACTTGTTATCAGAAGAAACCAGAAACCAGAAGTCCTTTCCTTCTCAGAGACTTCCAAAAGCAGACCATGGAGGTCATCCTGAGCAGTTCTTTTGTTTGAGTATCCTGAACACCATAAAGCTGAGAACATCACTGTGGTCCTATGTCCTGAGGTTTTATAGCTGTAAATATCAAGCCTGGAAAGAGGTTCATAAATGAAAATGAAATAAGCATTATATATCCAGTTATAAAAAATTCCTTCCAAAGGCCACAGTGTTGCACACCCGATTAGTGTGTGTAATTAAAAGCAAGTCCGAGCACCCAGCTTCTGTCTCTTCTTTCTCTCACTTGTGTTTTCCACTAATATTGCAGAGCCTTTTTATTTACTCAAGCAGATTGACAAGATTATAAATGAGAGCTGTGTGTGGAAGCCTCTAATTTTTCATAAGTAAATGAATTAATTTATCATTGCTGCAGTGTTTTATTGCTGTCTCCATGCCAGGCTGCCCTGCTCCTCTCTTCCCCCCTTTGCCTCCTAAACACTGGATCCATGTCATCCTGTTTGACAGGTTTCTGATTCCCCTGTCAGATGCAATTTGGTGCTAATCACATTTCTTTGCTCAGTGTCAATGATACAAGCCATGCATAATATCCCTGTATGTCCACTCACTCACTTGCAGTGCAGCTGGAATATCTCGGGCATTAATCTGATAGAACGCCACATTGAAATGCAAAAATGATGCTTGAGCAGTGAGATAATGTGGCCAGGCAGATGTGCAGTGGATAAGTGAGAGTCGGCTGGCGATCTTTCCTAAGCTTTGATGAATTTTATTTCATTTCTGAATATCTCTTTACAAACCCAAGACTATGTAATCAGTGCTGGTTCACTAGACCTTCAGTGTTTTTAATAGCATCCATTCGTTGTCCATGTATGAAGGAATGAGGGTTCTTTTTCCATTAAAAGGGAAGCTATAGGTTGTTATTTCTAACGTTGAAGAATGTTGCTATGTTCATGTACTCCGTCAAACGCAGAAGAGAAGCTAACAACCTGAAGAAATCTGTATACAGAACAATAAGCTATTTTCTAATAAAGTGGGGTCACAAACAATAGACCGCCTGTAAAATCATCTCAGATAGAGACAAAGCAAGGGAGGATTTGGGGAGAGCTGCAAAGAAGGGGGCTGCTCACTATCTAGGTAGGTGCTTAGACAGGGAGATGAGGTACTGAAGAGGCACGAAGAGTCAGAAAAAGAAAAAGTAGAAAAGAGAATAATAAAGCAAATCAGCACAAAAGAGGCCATTGCTTGTTTAGGGAAGTAGCAATTTCCTGTTGTGGAAATAAGGCCAGAACAGCAGTTCAGAAGCATCGGGGGAAAGTCTTCCTCACTAGGACAGAAAAAAATTCTTTATCTTGTGCATATGTGTATGGGATTCGCAAGTGCCACCGCAGGCAAATGGAGCTCACAGGATAGTTGATGGAGCTGGTCCTCTCTTTCCTTCAACCATGTGGGTTCTGAGAATTGAATTCAAGTTATTGGGCTTGACAATAGGTACCTTTATCCTCTTAGTTGTCCCACTTGCCTCAAAGGGATATAATTAAAGCAGAGATGCGTCATGGTTATATCTAAAACTTAGAATGAGAATTTTGCCAATAGTATGAAAAAAAAGAGTGAAATGTGACATCAAAGGGCTCATAGTTGCCAACACAGCAGGTCAGGGATGAGGACAGTTGCCTGCAGTGCAGAAAGAAGGGATGAGTAATGTGTATTAACCGCTTACTAGTTAAAACTTGAGTCTTGGATGAAGGTATGGTAGGCTGAGGAAGTAGCACAGGGAAAAAAAGAGGAGGGATCAAGGTATTTCCCTTGTTTCTTCATGAAGTGGGGTATGGATTGTGTTGCCTTCTAAGTGAGCTGAGGAGCAGCAGGTGTATGACTAGTGTGACGAGATGCTGACTATCAGGTCTTGTAAGTATCCAGTTACAAGAAAGGAGTGACCAGAGTGGAATATATTGAGTGGTCATTTTTTAAGTGTATAGTCAATAGCAGGAATTATTGGGACAATTGTAGTTGCCTCAGAGGAATATATATATACAGCAGACAGAGGGAAGTAAATCACAGCACTAGGATTCTATTTAGTGCTTCAGCACTTCATTGTATGAACATTATTCAATCAATAGTTATTTGAAGTAGTAGAAAGAAGAATTTAGATAATATCTATATGATTGTCTAGTAGTCAGTGAGATGTATTTTCCAATGTTTGCAAAAAAGTTTAATTGCATTTTTATGTATTTATATGTGTACACATGCATATATATGTGTGTATGTGTATTTATGTATGCATGCATATATTTGTGGATATGTACCATGGAGTGTATGCAGAGGTGAAAGACGCTGTTTGAGGCAGTTTTCTCCTTTTATTATGTGTTCCCGGTTCAAAAATCAGGTAATCAGGCTTCGTGGCAAGCACCTTTGTCCACTGAGTCCTTTCACTGGCCCAAATTATTTTCTTGTATTATGCAAAATCTAAATGTTACACTCATTAAATATAAAAAGATTTATTTAATTTTCAATATTTTTTCCTGGAAATATAGCACTTTGAATGATTTTTTTAAAGAATTTGATTATATCACATATGCACTTATGTAAATTTATTTGCCTATGAAATTTGATATATTACAATTTATGTAAAGTAAAAACAAGTTTCTTTAATGTTTCTTCACTAAGTAATTATAAACCTAAGTTAAATATTAATAGATTTGAAATCTTTAAATTAAATTTTATTTTAAATATCTATTTACTCATTTAAAACATATATCTATATATTTTATCTATAAAATACATATATGCAAACAGTATAAGTTATATGCCAATGCATATAGGATATAATAAAATTTCTTTATGGAGACAAATGTTCCAAAAGTAATGTCTTTAAAGGGTTCCTTAGGGTTAAGGAAAGTGACAGATGTTGTGAAACACAGTAATGAAAGAGTCAATATTTTCTCAGCATTAATTCTTATTTTGACTGAATATATGTGTACAATATGTGTGAAACATACATCCTTGATACCGACTTTACCAAAAAGAAAAAAGAAGCCTATTGATGACACACAAATTTACTGCTAAAATTTATACATGGATGTAATTTTGATTTACAAAATGACACCACAATCAACGATATTCAAAGCCAGAATTTTACTTGAGAGTTTGAATGCTTTGGATTAAAGATCAGTGTAACCTAGAATTGGTTAGGGCACCAGAGGCATAGTATAAATGTGTTATTTACCTTTGGGTCAGCACCTGATGAGTGACATTATAGTTAGCTTAATAAATCCTGAGCGCTGCATTTCACTATAGCACCAAGTACAAAGGCCCCTGGAAGAGATGTGCAGCCTTCAGAAAGCTGAGCTCCTACACCTCACCCAGCCACAGGGGAGAGTGGAAAGTGTATGGTTTGGCTGTGCAATGAAACATTGTAATTCCCACTGAAGGAAAGGCTATCCAGGGCAGTCTGCAACTAAGCATCCTGACAGTGCAACATTGCCAAGAATGGCTGCTCTGAGCCTGTGGAGAATTTCAAACAATCCTCAAATAAGAAAGCATTAACTTTATAAGTGATGCCTTTTTACTTATCTGTTGGTTTAGTGGTACAGGAGTTAAAGATAAGAGTCTTATACATTTAAGAGAGAACCTCTACCTTTATTTTTTTAAAATGTCGTATTTAGAAATATTGTGTCCCTATGTTACCCAGACTGGCTTTGAACTCATTTTGTAGCCTAGATAGGCTATAGATTATAAATTTATAATCTTGCTTAAATCGTCTAAGAAGTTCTGAAAAACAGGCCTGTGCTACCAGTAACAGTTTTGGTTATATTTTTAACATCAGAATAGAGCAGTTTGGGCTGGAGAGGTGGCTCAAGGATCAAGAGGGCTTCCTTCTCTTTCAGAGGGCCTGTGTGCAGTTCCCAGCATCCCTATCAGTGCAGTATGTCTTATCAGGCTTGTAACTCCAGGTCCAGGGGATCTGATGTATTTTCTGGCCTCTGCTGGCATCCTCACATAGGTGGTATACACTCAACACATGAAAGTATGAAAATAAATATACAAATAAATATTAAAAATGAAAGTAGAATGGGAAAGCTAATAGCATATACATATTAAGTGATTCTATGTATTAGAAGTCTATAAAGATAACTAGCAATTTCTAAAGTTAATTTTGAAAAACAAACAAAATCCTGCTCTGTAAGACTGGGCTGTTTTTTAAAATATCTCCTGAAAATCTTTGAGAGAACAATCATTCAGAGGTGTCACCTGTGCACTCAATTCTATAACAAAAACACTGGGTTTATTTATTTATTTGAAACCACTGTTTCTGGTTTGTGGAAGCTTTAAATTTAATGAAAAAGTTACTACACACACAAAGCTGAAACTATTCACAAACTAAAATAAGTGAGAATGGAATGCAAATGGGATGTATAAGTGTTGGATGGAATTCACAGTGATGAAATAATCAACCCGTGAGGTTAATAAAAGACAACTTCCCAGAAACTGAGTATCGAGCAGGATTTTCAATGAAGAGAACAGTGTAAATTGAAACAGAATGAAAAACTATGCCAAACATGAGTGTGTGTGTGTGTGTGTGTGTGTGTGTGTTTGAGCGTGCATGTATGTGTAAACATAAAAGAAAGGATGTAGTCACAAGAGTAGTAATAGATTTTCTCTGAGTATATAGGAAGTCATGGAAAGAAATGAAAAGGCCAGAGTGGAGCTGCTGGCTGTGTAAATTATCTAGCAGGAAATATCAGAACTGAAGGGGGATTTTTATAAGATGTCTGATGGTGACAATACTACGTATAAAGAAGTAAGAAAGAGATATTGATTATTTTTTAATACATTGTTTACCTTTGCAGTTTTGATGGAAACAAAGCCTCCCCATCCAACCCCCACAGATCCCTTGGACATGTAGCAGTCATGTGTTTTGAGGTGATAATTCTAACAGTTACAACTCTTTGATTCCAAATAACAAGAGTAACTCTACCTCAAACAAGAATTTATTGGGAAAACATGAGGCTCATAAGATCTAAAGGACTCGGAGCATGGCGAGTGGAGCACTGAGCAAGAGTCAAGGCCAAGTGAGGAGAAGTAAGATGGGTACTGGAAAAGTAGTCATTCCAGGAGGCAATTCTGCACCATGTAGAAGCCAGGATTTACTTGTCCTTGTAGAACTTGAGTGAGGTCTAAAATCCCAAGACTTAGAATTCACTGGCCAACCTTAGGTCTTACCAGACCTCTAAACAGACCAAAGCATAAGCATTTTCTTCCACCTCCCCTTAGCCTTCCTCCTCTTTGTTTTGGTGTGTTTTGTTTGAAACAGGGTTTCTCCATATAGTCCTGGGTATCCTGGAATTCACTCTGTAGACCATGCTGTCATCCTAACTCAGAAATCCCAGAGATCTGTCTGCCTCTGCCTCCTGAGTACCGGGGTTAAAGGCACCTATACCAGTGTCCAGGCAGTATTTTGTCCCTTTAGTTTTGGTGATGAACATGAAACATCTGGATTTGTCACCCAGGCTACTGTCATCCAGTCCAGAAAATAAACTAGAGAAAATCAGGGGGCTGCTAGCAATGGCTCTCATCCTGCTGGGTATTAATAAAGGTCTATTCTGTTACCTTTGGTCACTGAGTACTGAACATTAGCAGTTTATCTTAAGAGTCATAGTATGAAAACAGCGTTTTCTGTGTACTCAAACTCTTGTTGGATTTGTGAAGTTGCTTCTAAAAAATGCCCTAGGTGAAATAGTTCTCCAAGGAACATGGAGCATCCTTTAATGTTAAGGGTAGAACCTGCATAGTGCTAATTAAGTCTCATTCAATCATGGTAATGAAGCTGCCAGGGGCCTCACAGCCAGGAGTCCTCACATGCTGGGGTGCCATGCTGAGCTCCCAAAGAATCTACTAACAGCAACTCAGCTTGATTTGTGACAGCTTTTCTTCTTTTCTGTCTAGAACAAGCAGGACTTAGAGTAGTTCTGTAGCATCTTCAGTTTCTTACCTCTTTCCTTCAAATAGCCAGCTCTCTCAGTGCTACACAATATCCCAAGGATTTGCAAGAGACTGCTTAAATAGCCAGTTGAATATCATATTTGGAAGCTAGTTTTGCAATTACATACACTGTCATTTTTTTGATACCTTTTAAATATTCTTACCAGAATTTTAGATCGTGTGCCTAGTCCTCTTTAGAGTAGAAAAAAAAAAGTGTAATTTTGTGTGATACTGAAAGAATTTATAATTATAGGTTGTTTAAGACTAATACAATGGACCAAATGTTCAAATGTCTTAAGACTTTACATGGTGAACTCCTAATCGCCAAATAGATGGTTAGTGGAGACAGGGCATTGGGTGGTTATGAGATCAGCAGAGCAGAGTTCCAATGAATGGGGTGAAATACCCTCTGGGAGTGAGCACACTACCTTGTGGACACAGAAGGAGTAGACCATGAACCAGGAAGAAGGCTTTGCCAGGCAGCAAAGCTAGCAGCACTGTGGGGTTAGGCTTCTCAGTCTTTTGAACCGTGAGAAATAACTTTGGCCGGTTATGAGTGTATTACTTCTGCTTTCTAATAATCTTTGTAATCTATTGTCAAACTCTGGCTAGATATACATAGACATGTAGATAGGTAGATAGATAACATAGTGTCTACAGTTTTATAGACACATGAGACATAAAAGCACCTCTGTCATCCATTACTACAAAATTTTTATGCAAAAAAATTAACATAAAATTAAGTGACTTAAAATGAGAAACACTGACTTACTGCTCTTGAGTCCATGTATTGTCTGGACTGTTTTGGCTTAGTCGTGTTTCTATTGGCCTAGGCTCTGCTCTGTGTTTGAGAACGTTTGCCTGTTGGATGGTTTGAGACAGTCTTCAGCAGGACCGTATGCTCTTACTTATGGGCTTCTTTACCCTCCAGCTGTGTAGCCATGTCCCTACAGCACTGTTAGAGTTTCTCTGAATATCTGCATTTGAAACTGCCAATATCAGTGCTACAACTCTAGGTAGAGAAGTAGAGAAAGAAAGGTCTTTTATGGCACTTTAATGTCTTTATCAAAGCAAAGGACAGAAAGAGGACTATGAATAAATGGTACCACTTAAAATTAACAGCTTACCACAAACATGCGAAAAATGTATATGCTTAAGACTCTGAGGTAATTTCTTCATGTAGTTGGTGTTTAAGAAAGATGAATATGGTTGTTTGAGTCCACATGGTCCCCATAGACTCATGTGTTTGAAAGCTTGGCCATAGGGAATAGACTATGTGGTCTTGTTGAAGAAAGTGTGTTACTATGGAAGCACGTTTTGCAATTATATATGCTGTAAGTTAGGCCAAGTCACAAAGTCTTCTCCTAGCTGACTGCAGATCGAGATATAGACCTCTCAGCTCTTTTTTCAGTACCATGTCTGCTTGGATAGTGCCATGCTTCCTACCATAATGATAATGGAAGAAACCTCTGAAACTGTAAGCCAGCCTCAATTAAGTGCTTTCCTTTACAAGAGTTGTCACAGTCATGGTATCTCTTCACAGCAATAAATCCCTAAGACAATAAGGTTCTCAATCATTTGAGGGCATCAAACATTTTTTTCTAAAAATAAGGTTCATGAACAGTGTATAGATAGAATAACTTAACTTCCATGGTTAGATAAAAATCTCATTAAAAAACAGGACAAATGAAGATAACTTAGCCTAACCTTATTATGGAAGGAGTTTGAACAAAGTGACTCAACAGATTATATAAACTTATTCCTAATATTTTCCTGTAAAAATTTGCCAATGAAATAGCACTATGGATGTCATTAAGAGGCTACACTATTGTTTCTGAAACTTAGAAGTATAAATATTTTATTGAGTAGTCAAATAATCTGCTAATGGACACAGTAACTGTTAATTGACATTGAATGCTAAAGATCCCCAGTTAATCTAAGCTTTGGACTTGCCAATATTAGTGATTAAAAATTGGATCCATGAAACTCATTTGTTGTGATGTCACATTAAAGGAAAATTTAATATTGTTATGTTATAGTTGGATAAATGCAATTAATATATTGATGATAAAGTGAGTTAGAAATGACTGATGGCAAGTTTTTAATTAGAAATATGGAAAAAAATTCTCTTCTGTCCTTAAACTTTATGAGGAATTTTCCATTCTAACAATATGAGGCTAGCCATCAGTCTTTGAAGAGTAAGCGGTAAGTGTGAATTAAATGAAAATTTAATTTACTAGATAATCCAAAGTTTACTGAGATATTTACATAAATACTTTGGTTCCTTGGAATCTTGGCAAAAATGAAAACAAATATTGTTTTATAATGAAAACAAGTATTATTTTATAATGAAAACAAGTATTGTTTTCATAATTTTAGTTTGTGGATTTCATTGACCCAGACAGTTATTTCTCCCTGACTTCCACTATAGCCCTAGTTCCATTTGATATAAAGCATCTTTGACTTTCACCTATAGTAAGTTATAACTTACATTAAGTTGTATTATTACTAAATTCTTAGGGATATTATAATTATCTTACTTTTCCTACTGGGAAAAAAGAAAATCAACGAGATTTGTAACCTTTGAAGGGCTTTAGATACGCCAAGTCTGACTCATCTTCCAGACAGACCCACAGTCTCTGGCCCAGTGACTGAATAATTTAGCTAAATCCTGTTTGTACATAGTAACTGCTAAGTCAATAAAGATGTACTAAGGTAGGGACAAGAGGCAAGGAATGCTAGTATGGTTAATGAACTTTTAAAAAGCAGCACTTGGGAGGCAGAGGCAGAGGGAGGTGGATTTCTGAGTTCGAGACCAGCCTGGTCTACAGAGTGAGTTCCAGGACAGCCAGAGCTACACAGAGAAACCCTGTCTCAAAAAACAAACAAAAGATAAAAATAAGAAAAAAAACCCAGCATAATCATGTGTGTGACACCTATGAATGCATGATTCTTAGATATTTATAATCACCACTTGCTTATTTCAGTGTTATTATAGTATGTAAGCAGTATTAAATGATATAGCTTCAAAAATTCTCATGGAATTCCTTGTTGCAGAAATATATCTTAAAGGATGTATGGAGCACACTTTCATGTGGATGTGCAACTTTAGTATCTAATCTTTGTCTGTTTAAGCTGGAAGGCTAGCTCCTCCCACAGTATCCATAGAACTTTTTCTAACCCAGCCTTTCCATGGATTGTGATGAGAATGGCATTTCAGTTTCAATAGAGAGCATTCATGTGGAAATTGTTCATTTGGTCACTTTCAATGTCCCTTTAACAAAAAATCAGACCTTGGTTATATTTCAGATTTTGACTGTAAGTCTCCTGTCATTGTTAATGCCTTTAATGGTGGTGTCATTGCCTCCATATGATCTTTTTTCATCCATAAGACCAATATGATGTTCTCAAATTCCCCTTTCCCTTAGTGAAATAGTTCTGCTTAGATTTCTCTCCAGATCTCTCAGTAATGGTCTCTGAGCTTTATGTTTGTTTGCTAGTTTGTTTTGAAGATAAAGTTGCTGTGCTGACCAGCCTACCTTCTAACTAGGGACACCTCCTGCCTCAGATTCCTGATTGCTGGGATTCTACACATTGGCTAGTATGTATGATGTCCTTTTAATTTTATTCTTAAAGTATTTTCCTCATGAGTAGCTATTGTTCCTTTCTAAGGAAGATGAGATGGAATTATGCCTTAACTGTAGCTCATTCAGTATGTGGTCATCTCAGGTTTTTCTGAAATGTGTTTGGCAAGTGAAAAGGCAAATAAATAATATTCCCTTGTATAAATGGTACCAGATAGAAATTTGAAATAATTTGGTAAGTAGAGAATATTAACTTGGACATTCTCTAGGAATAAATGAACGTATAAAGAATTAGATCGTAGTGTTTAGAAGTATCAACAGGAGGAAGAGAGGAAGGATGTTTATCATAGAAAACAGATTCAGTGAATTCAATGGAAGCCATCTTGAATTATCCCCAAATAGTTGTGATTCAACTTGGGTTCCCATATGTACACCAGTCAATGACAACTTGTTTAAATGGCTACGTATCCTGTATGTGCATCCAACAGCCCAGATTAACTCTAGATTGGTACCAGCATTCTTGTGCCCACTTTGTTGGAGTTGTAAAAAAAAAAAATGAATTGCAGACTGTCATATGTTAGTACAGTTCCAGTGTCTTAGATCTTCAATAGCAAAGTTCAGGACTCTGAGAACTGCTAAGTGACCCCTGGCCCGTACCTGTTAGGAAAAGTTTGTTTGTTTGTTTGGTTGGTTGGCTTTTATTTTTTAGATTGATTGATTAATTGATTGATTGATTTATGGGAGCACACTGTAGCTGTACAGGTGGTTGTGAACCTTCATTTTTTGTGGGGAACTGAATTTTTAGGACCTCTGCTCCCTCTGGCCCAAAGATTTATTTATTAATATATATACGTACCCTGTAGCTGACTTCAGACACACCAGAAGAGGGCGTCAGATCTCATTACAGGTGGTTGTGAGCCACCATGTGGTTGCTGGGATTTGAACTCAGGCCCTTTGGAAAAGCAGTCAGTGCTCTTTCCCACTGAGCCATCTCGCCAGCCCCAGAAAGTTTGTTTTGCTGAACAGTTTTAGTAAGGTGTCTGTAAAGACAATATTGGGAACAGGTATAACAAATGTTTTCATCCTGAACGTTAACATAACGTGGAGGCCTCTGTGTACACTTCACATATCTGCCTGCAGCTAAATTACTTTCCAAGCTGTAGATAAATGAAACCTACCCAGGGACTCTCAAGGAGTACGATACCAGCTGATGAAATTTGTGTATGGGTGTAGGGATCCAAAGCCACGATTAATTTACATTTGATTTTAATTGATGACACTCTGATAGATCGGAGAAACTTTAATTAAGAAATAAAAGTGTAGGCAGATTAGAATATTGGTAATTGGAAAGAGAGGAGGCTTAACTAATGAAGTGTGGCTTTATTAAATGTTTTGTTCATTTTCTAGAAAATGCTTATGTAGGACTTATTAACAGTTATCTTGAAACCGATATTTGGGGGATTTAGGCTCCTTTCTTAGAAACACGTACTGTGATAGAAATAATGATGGTGACTGCAAAGCCCCAGATTGCTCTTAATGCTCTTCAGGTTACTAAGCTGCAGTGTGGATTAGAAGCTGTCAGAGTTCATCCTTTAGTGGCTTTGGTTCAAGCCTACATTTAATAAATGGCCCTGCATCATGTGCTTTCCAGTACCGCTGCTCCCATCTCTCACCTCTGCTCAGCATCTCACTTGAAGCTACTTTGCTTCTCTGTCTGTCTCCAATACGACTGTCTAAAATAAGTCCCAAAAGTGACACAGATCGTAATTTACAGCATTACCTTTGCCATGGTGGATTACTCTCCTTTATAATTGTAGCTTACACAAAAACCTGCCTGATAGTTCTGTATAATCAGAATAATCATACCTTGTATTTATGTGGTCTTTCTCTTGTGACCTCAAAGCACTTTTATAGGCACTCTTGCTAATTGTTACAGAACTCCTAGTATAAGTCAGATGGCTGAAAAAAGAGTAGCTTAAGTGTAACTAGGTTAAATGGCTTGTTATAGGTAAAGCCATAATGAGTGACACCTATGGGAAAGATGCCAGGCCTCCTGATTCTGGACCATTTCTCCATCTTCTGAATCACTTTGCCTCCAAATTTTTTACTGGTGACATTGGCTTCCATCATTGTCATGCTGTTAATTACATAATATCATTTTATTGTAAGATTAGCTAAGGGGAAGAGATACACCCTAAGCATTTAGAAATATGTTTAGTCCATTGTGAATGCAAGAGTATGGTGTTTTAAGGTGACAACATGTAGATTCATTTTAGTAGATTGTGGTTTTTGAATCAGCTTTGATAGGTTGTGGGATTCTAGGGCTTCATGTTTTTACCAACCTTGTAGTTTTGAAATATATCTACATATCTTGAAGTGTCTAGTTTGCAATTAACACCCAATAAAGCAAAACACGATGTATTGGTCAGTTACCAAACTATACCCAGTAAAGAGTCCACCAATGATTACAATTTATAAAAGGTCACATGTATGTGTTCTCATTAAAATATAGATGAAATTATTACTTAGTCTCATTGCCTTTTTTATTGTGATGAATGTTCCTGGCCCCTTTTTATATGAAAAAGGTACAGGGTCTACTGTGTGGCCATTTTGTTCTTCTGAAACAATGAATTCTGGCTGGGGTAGGGCGTGTGTGTGTGTGTGTGTGTGTGTGTGTGTGTGTGTGTATGTGTGTGTCTGTCTATATTAAGTATACTTCATGGAAGGCAAAAGACTTGAAAGGTATATCCATCAAAGCGTTCCCATGATATTTGGTTCCAATATATATTTGTAACTCATTGATTTAATAATAGAATGGGCTGATTTAGTTGTTCTGACCACAGATTTATTGACAATGAAGTATAACTTGGTGACCAGTAGATCTTATTATTTTTGCCCTCTTGCCCTCATTTAGGAAGACTCATTTGTTTACTGTTTCTTAATTATAACCTGGTATTGTGTCCTCAGTCCTCTCATCCAGATTCACTGCTTTCCCCTTCTGTCCACATTAACTATTTTATACTCTGTTTCCTTCACAGTTTCTTTTCCTGTAAGGTCACCTGATCTTTTGTGTTAGTTTTCAAGCATGGACTAGTATTGCAGATTCACTTTTGTCCTTTCCTTAAGGGATTTTGGTTGTTCTCTGACTGTCCGTGGTGCTGTATGTGACTGATGTGGTTGCAGTAGCACAGAATCCAGAGTGAGCTGATGACTTCAGTGGAGCTTCTAACCTCTTTATTTTTTATAGACTTTTTAAAGATTTATTTATTTATTATATATAAGTACACTGTAGCTGTCTTCAGACACA
The DNA here is from genome assembly GCF_008632895.1 of Mastomys coucha. Taxonomy (NCBI): domain Eukaryota; kingdom Metazoa; phylum Chordata; class Mammalia; order Rodentia; family Muridae; genus Mastomys; species Mastomys coucha. The sequence continues at coordinate 88,198,431 of NW_022196896.1, forward strand.
ACAGAAGAGGGTATGAGATCTCATTATGGATGGTTGTGAGGCACCATGTGGTTCCTGGGATTTGAACTCAGGACCTTCGAAAGAACAGTCAGTGCTCTTAACCACTGAGACATCTTTCTAGCCCTTAACTTCTTTATTTTAAAATAGAAGGACAATTTTGGTGGTTTTGGCCATTCTGTAATTATAAATGGAAAATTATATCTGATTGGAAGTTTATTCTGGGATTTTTTTTTAAAAATTATATTTCAATAATGTAGCAATTAAAGTAGTTTCTATTTAATAATAGTTAAAGATACATTGTGCACTAGATATTGTGGATGTATTATGTGTTAGTAAATATGTACAGAGTAGAATATTGATAAATGTATTCTTGAAACCTGTGCAGGACACTATTTTTTCTCAGGGCCTCCTGTGGGACCTGGCTGATATCTTTTTAGATGTCTAGTGTGAAGTTCCAGGACACACAGCTGTCCTCTGTGGCTGACACATTGTTTCCTGCATTGCCTCTGAGCTCTCTTTCCCTGATGGGCCTCTTGCAATGTGGTCACTGGAGACACTGGTGGTTTCTCTGCCCACCACTATCAACAGTATCTGAAGATGTGCTGCTCTTCTGTACTTTTCTTCCTCCCTAGTTTGTAAACAATGCATTACTTACACAAAGAGTGATAGGGCTCAACCATTACAGTTCATCTGTAAAATAGCAGGTAGTTACTTTCTTCTTATCCCCCACCCTGATGCTAGTATTTTATTCAGATAACAGTCTCATTACACATGGTTCAAGAACATTTAAATAAGAACACAAATAAAATCAAATGTTGGAGATTGGTCTACAACATCATAGCCAACAATGCCATGTCTGCCTATGATCTACCTGATTTAAAAAAATACATATATATACACATTCATTGGCCACCAAACCACTCACTATATCTTCCTTAATTGTAAACTATTTGAAGCTACCAGTTTTAGCACTTTGAGTTACTTTTTTCATGCTCTGAATAGCTGTTGGGAGTTCAGCAGGGGTTGGGGGAACCAGCTCAGCCTTGGTTTAGTGCCAAATGTTTCCAGTTGGGGCTTCTAGTAAGTCATATAGGGTCATCAGATCTTGGGTCTCATGCACGAAGTTACAGATGAAAGTGGCCATGGTCTATGGTGAGAGGACACCAGGTTGTTACTTTCATTATCCATGGACTTTGAAGTGTGTATTCTGCACCATATCATGTCTCCCTCTTTGTTTAAAAAATACTGCAGTTATTAAGAACTAGGATGGTAAACATCGTTCTTCTCTTTTAAGATATAAGTAGGTATAAGATACAATTTAAATTCTAACACAAATAGATAATAAGGCCTAGGTCCTCTTTGTATTTATACAATGCCATTTTGTCAGTCTTCTCCCTGATGGATGCTTAGGGAAGCAAAGTGTTCACAATGCAAGATTTGGGGCAAAATTTTAAGGAGTACAAAGAAATTATGCCTAGTGACTGGGAATGTGTCTTTTGTCTGTCCAGATTGTTTAAACGTTTATTTTTTAAAAAAGTTTAAAAATAAAAGTAGAACTACTGATTGAATGTCACTTTTCTACAAAACTGTCATTCACCCAATGGTTCTCCATTGGACTTGGAAGTTGCAGAACCCATAAGCGTTCTTCTGGCCCCTTGTGAACCAGTAAGGTCTGGCCTCTGCTTACTCCCATTTGACAAAGATCTCAGGCAAAGTTGTGAGAAAAAAAAGTGAACTTCCAGCTGGTACACATGAACTCTATAGATTTGGATGGTTTGTCATGCACAGGAAATTAGATCTGATCCTAGCTCCAGAATGATTCCATGTTCACATGATGGATAGCCTGAAATTTATGCAAAACATCATTAATGCCATCTTTAGTGCTCATTAGGAAAATTAATATTACTCTGCATGAATGTGTCGAAATACTCTTCTTGTTTCTGTCACCACTGCCGACTTCCCCTTTATTTCTTACTTGTCCCCCAAGTTAACTAGACCTCATTTTGAAACATGATTTAAACACGTAAGTTCTATAAGATATTAATAAGTTCTTAGCCAAATGATTCCCCACATGGAGAATTTGTCTAAATATCATATTTTTTTTAGATCTTTCGTGTAAGATGTGATCATTGCCTGATTCTTTCCCCCCAAATGCAAATGTAAGTTTTTAAAGGCATGACATATTGTTTACAAGAAGAAGCAGAGTTGCTCTTCAGAGACAGTTCTGTAGACTGGATAGCTGGGAGACAAGCAGTGGAATTTAGCATGCTGCTTGGCAGTATTTATATTCATGTCTCTGCTTAAAAATCTAGGAAATAGCAGTATAATCAAGGTTACACTGTAAAAACTCTAGTAGCCAAACAACTTAGTGGTATTTAAATCATTTCAGAAATTGAAATAATCTATTGCAACAAGATGTCATCCATTTTGGTCTTTGGATAAGATACTAAGATGGGATTCTGAAAGTCCTGTGTAATTAACAGCTCGTGTATATGCATTGAGTAATGTATTCCTTATGACATCTTTAAAAAGCAAGGGAAGAGTGTAATTCCAACATTATTCACATGTAAGATTTAAGTGAAATTTTATAAATAGAGTCTTGTAGCTTATTGACAATAATAAAGCACTTCTTCAGGGAACCCCTGCCATTCATCAGAAATTTACAAAACATGAACGTATCTTGCTACTTTTTGCCATGCCATTATTTCTTAACCAGTATGCTTTTCTCAGGCTGCTAGGGCCCCAAATGCCCATCATCTGCTGGGACAACCCTTGTTTTCCAATATTCCTGATAAGATTGTACCATGCTATTTTACCAGAAACAAGGAGAAACTGAAGGATCAACCTTTTTTTTTTTTTTTTTTTTTTTTCAGAGCTCAAAAAGGCAAGCATTGCTTTTACACAGATCCTATGGAAAGCACTCACAGGAGGGGAGGGCCAACCAGCCTCTGTGGAGAGTTACCAGACTCAGTGGGCATTTTTAATTCACAGCATGGAGTCCTCTTGAGGCAATGAGGGAAGACTGATGCTTCAAAGAACAGTTTGGAGCATTTAGTGCCTCTTACAGGTTAATCACCAGGCCAGCTGTAGGACAAAGAGCTCTGCCTCTTCTCTCAGATGTGTTACTTAATGTTCCTGTAAAATACAGTCCCCATTTCCTTTCTAAGAAATGTGATAGTGTCCTACTGGTAGGTTGTGATCTGAGAATTATGCAGGCCAGTTGGGGAGTAGTGACAGTGTTCTGGGGGTGCACTGGGGTCTCTAGCCTGTATCAGTGACAGATGACAGTGAAGTGATAGCAGAGTGTGGGTTGTTCCATGATTTTAATTAAGTAACTTGAGAGTTGGTTTTCTTTTTCATATTGTGTTGTCTCGTCTGGAAGTTTAGCGAATTGATTCCATGGTTCATATCCATGAATACCATTACAGTGATAGTCATTAGAGGCTACTCTGAGATACAGAAGGATACCAACAGCAATGCTAGATGGCATTACTTGGGAGTTTGGGAAACAGCTAATGTTTGAAAACATAAGTGAGCAGAACCCCTCCATGACTAGATCATTTCCTAAAGGTGTAGAATTTAATCAGTAGGCCTGAGCTGCTGAAAACTGTCCAGAGGAATATTAGAACAACAGCCCCCTAGCACAATGGCCACATTTTCAGGAAGGTTCCCAGCTGCATTCAGAGTATATAACTCAATTATACGGGGATGCTAGGTAACAGAGCCTCAAGGAATGTGTAACAGGGAAAAGTAACCTGGTCAGAAAATATGGAGTAGCTTTAAAAATGCACGATACCAGATTAATCACCTCAAATAGATGATCAAGAAGCAAATGTTAATGTCACACATTGTATTCAGTTAAGGGGAGAATTGAAAACTAACATCTAAGTCATTGATAAGCCTTAGGATTCCTATGTCTTTATTTTTAGAAGTTTGTCTTTGGTCTGGAAGTCTATATGCCATAATCTAGAGTGCATAGTAGGAAAATTAAAATCGATCCAGACTTGCAAATGGAAGGAAGAGTAAGGGTTAAATATTCTAATTCAAGGAAAAAGCACAATACTTACTCTTATAACTTTGTTTCTACCAATAACGATAGATCAAATATTGTAATGCTTTAATTTATTAGGATAATAATTAATGCCCAGAGAAATTAATTACCAGCATGGTTATTAGCATAAAGGAGTTAATGCTCACTTGGTTGGTGAGGTTTTGTTTTGTTTTCACCACTTAGACTTTCTAGAAGAACAAGATTTATTACAGCTGCACCTTTCCTATGGAAATCAGGTTTTCTAAATGGGCAAATTAAAGCTCATTGCAAATCGCTGAGGGTAATATTGGAGTCCTTTGTGCTTCAGGTCTTCCAAAGTGGGTCTTTTAACCTTTGATTCCATTTAAAGGAAATTTTCCAGAGAGATTTATTCCCCGCCCCCGTCAGTGGCATTTTAGACTCAGTAGATGATGAGCGGGGATGGTGGAGAGTATTGGGGAAGGAATGTGTGTTCTTCAAGAATTAAATTCCATTGGTTATTTTAGAATTCTTGTTACCCACACTTCCTGCATCTATATATTTTTCAAACGCACACTGTGGAGGAAGTTCTAAATGTCAAATATAACACTGGACTATCCACTGTGAACAGGAGTTCAGAACTTTAATGATCACCTCTGGATGTCTGTCTGTAGGCTGCTTTTGTTTAGCTCTCATTCAATTAATACTCTGCTGTTTAAATTTTTTTCTTCCTAATTTTAGGTACTATCCAAATACTCAAGGAAAAACACAGTGTAGTTAATCAGTAATTATTCCTTTGCACAGTTGAACTCTGCCAGATTTTGAACACACAGCTCAGTCTTTAACAAAGAGAGTAGTTGGAAGACATGTATTGGAAGGCAGTTGCTGTAGCAGGCAATGAAGATGAAATGGCTTTCTGTTGTGGTTCGTTCATGCTGACTATCTCTGGAAATGTAACTTTAACTTTTTCTGTTTTTGTTGTAACGCTGCATTAAGATGTCAGGCCAAGGTATTTTTTTCTTTTCTCTCTCTCTTTCTGTTTTGATATTTCATTTGAGAACCAATATTTCAAATATGTAGTGATTTAGTACAAATTCCTTAGTTCCAGTCAGATAAATAAACCTACCAGATTCTGTGCTGATTTATTGATGATCCTCTGAGGGATCACAGGCCATTTTTTTGAACATCTGAATCATTTCTGAATTCAGAATTTTACTGACATTTTTCCCAAGACAGCAACAGAATAGGAGGAAACCTTCCCTCTCCACAGATTTGGATGCCTTACCAACACTTTAACTTTTTCTTCTAAAGGTCAGAATTTTAGGAAATAAAAATAAAAAAGAAGACAAGAATCAAGGGCAGGCTGGTCACCAGTGACTTATGGGGAATAATCCTGTGACCCACAGTGAAAAGATTCAAGACTGGTAGAAAAGATTCAGCCTTCAGAGAAAAATTCTTCCCTTATTCTTGGGGAGTGACTTTTGAGTTTCTACTAATCCAAGTCTGAATCTTTTACTTTCAAAGAAAACATTTTGTGTAAATCTTCCTCCTTTGGAATTCCCTTTGGCATTATAAAAATATGTTTTAGAGATTTCTACAGATCTGTATGGCTTCTCTCTGCTTTTCTCAAACCCAAACATTTCTTCAAAATGAAGGTCAGTAGAAGACCCCTTCTATCAAAACTTATTTCTTGTGTCCTTGGACAAAAAGCTTATACATTCTAGATGCACTAGCTGTTTCAGTACTATGCTCTCAAACCCCATGCCATGTGGGCTAAGGTCTGAGCTGTGTCTCTTAATTGGGATTTCTGTTGCTGTGTAGAGACACTGTGACCATGGCAACTCTTTTAAAGAAAAACATTTATCTGGGACTGGATTGCAGAGTCAGAAGTTTAGTCTATTATCATCATGGTGAGAAGCAGGGGACCACACAGGCAGACATGATGCTGAAGAAGGAACCAATAGTTCTACATTTGCTGGTAGCAGGCAGCAGGAAGGGAGAGAGAGCCACTGGGCCTGGCTTAGACATTTGAAACCCAAAAGCCTACTGACACACTTCCTCCTACAAAGCCCCACCTATTCTAACAAGGCCATATCTCCCAGTGCCACTCATTCCCTAAGCATTCAAATATGAGTCTATGGGGCATTCTCATTCAAACTATCACATTCTGGAAGCAGCACATAGGGTTCTATGCCTCAGTATAAGAAACCAGGATCACCTATGAAAGGGTCCTTGAGTATGCTATTGTGGAATTTCATGCATTCTTTTTATTGCACTACAGATTAGTGGAATTGTTTGGGGGCCTTTAAAGAGCATAAAAAAAGGCTAGTTCTGACATGTGCATGGAAATTTTGCAAAGGGGGAAAAGAGCCATGCATTCAATGTCCTAAAACTTAAAGAAAATTAAGCAAAGAAGTGCTTATATGCCAGCTTTTATAAAACAAGAAGGAAACTAGACAACGAGGCCAGAGTGGCTGCTGAGCATAAGAGAGGAAAGAAAAGACACTTCTGAGAACAGTCAAATGACTCCACACAACTAAAACCCAACTTTGGATGGTAATGTTGGAGATGGAGAAAGCAGGGTGCTTTCACTGTGGTCCTCTGGAGGGAGGCTGTGTAGAAGGGGTACCACAAAGGCGGGGGAGAGCTTTGCTGTAGAAGGAGTGACCTCCCCAGAGGGCTTCTTCCAGGCCACCTGAGAAGGCAAAGAGGTGCACTTCAGTAACAAGTAATTCATCCAGCTATCAATTGGCAGCTTCCCTGGCAGGCTGCTCATGGGGCTGTGATCTGAGCCACCCCTTCCACCTCCTTGGCACAGCCCCATTTGACTGTTTGAGGAAGTCCTTAGATCTAGTCTGCTGTTTTCACTGAGCAACCAAAGCAACTTCTGGCTGATATTCTGTCACCTAATCAGCCATTTTATTTGTTTGTTTTATGCTTTGAAAATTTAAGTATTTGTTCTAGTATAAACATTTGATACTCAGTATTTTTTTTCTTAACTAAAAATAGCCAAGAGCTTTATAAATGTGAAAAATAAGCAAGTATTGTTTTGGAAAGTCCACATATTCTAAGGTAGTGTTGTAGTATCTATCTGACTTCACCAGTCGCAGCTGCCAACATCTTCCTTTTCCATAGCCAACCTTCTCCTTTATGTCTCCTACCCCTAAAAACAGTCCTTGAGGAGTGATGATTCAGTTATCTAAGACTGTGAATGAAGGAAAGGACTTCATATGCTGTGCATGTCAGAAAACTCAAATATCAAGTTCCCAAAATAGGTATTTGTGTCTTTTGATAATGTATGCTAGCTGAGGTGGTGCAGGAATGCTGGAGACAGGAGACCATCTTGATAAAATGCCTTGATATAAATTCAGTCTAAAAAAATGGGTAGCTTTCTTTAGAGACTTCTTGGGAACAAAGGTCTAACAATTATAAGCATGAGTTATGTCAAATATGCAGAAATAGACCCATGAGTCAGGAAACTCCTGGGCCTCTACTTTCTGTCTCTCTCCTCTCAGGTGGGTTGGGTTCTGTTTCATTCCCACACAGCTTCCAAGAGCCTGTATTCTAAATGGAACGACCCAGCTGGTTGGCACTGCAGTTTGCAGTTTGCTCTCCCGTTTGTGTGCAGGTTGTTTTGTTTGTTTCCTGTCTTGAAGTGTTTCCCAGAACTTTTACTTTGTGAAATTATGTTAACCAGGGCTCGGCTGCAATGCAGATTTCCCTCTATGTCTTGTGCATAGAGGATATGATGTATAGGATAAATCATGTACCTGTTTCCAGCCTTTGGACCATGCCCATTCAAGTCATCTCCAGTATTCTGTGCTAGCAACCTGTGTATTCATCTAGTTTTTAATTTCCTCATTTGAAGGGATCTTGAGGTGGATCTTTAATTCTTAATACAATGCTTGGCATATAGAGCAAATTGATGTTCCTCAGCCAAAGAGTTTGGAGCATTTCACCCACATTCTTACAGAAAACTTAAAAAGACAGCTGACTGCTCTCATTCATTGAGGCACACGTGCAGCTGGAATACCTGCTGTAGCTCAGGACCTATTTTTATATTTTGCTCAGTTTCCCTTTAGCTCTCTTTTCTTTCTTTGTGTCTACAAAGTTTTAAGTTTTTCTGTTTTTTGTACTACTCAACTCTATCCTGGAAATTCCATATTTCATCATTTTATAAATTATATATAATTATGAGGAACATTTAACTAACTTCTTTTTTGTTTCTACATATGAGTATCTTTTGAAATTCTAATTTTGCTAGTTGACTGACTCCTGAGTCATATCATTATTATTCATATATTAATCATAGTTCTCTAAAGAAATGAAATAAGCAGGAGGATGTTTATTTTTGTACATCCATGTGTATTTGCGTGTGTATGTTGTGTGTATGTCTATGTACAGATTGATGGATGGAGAGGTAGCAGGAGAGAGACAGACAGAGAGACAGAGAGATGACAAATATAAGAAGAGATTGGTTTATATAATTTTCATGCTAAGAAGTCCCAAGGTTTTCATCTAGAATGCTAGAAATAAGGAATAGTCAGTGTGTGGTTCCAGTAGAAGCCTGAAAGCCTGAGAATAAAGGTGGCAAATATATAGATTCCAGCCTTATAGCCAGAAAGCTTGCGACCTAAAGAGCATGTTTCACCTGCGACTAAAAGGTGCAAAAAGATGAATGTTCTGTCTCATAATTACAGAAGAAAATTGCTCTTTCTGAATCTGATTTCTTATTCTCTTTAGGCTTCAGCAGCTTAGAAGAGCTCTAGCTGGGGAGATCAGTGTGCTCTCTCAGTCTTCTCAGTCCAGTATTGCTCTTGAAATAGTTCATGAACATACTCAATAATAATATACTTTACTAAATGGGTGTCATGTAATCTTCTCAAGTTGACACATGAGGCAACTCATCCCAGAGTCAGTGGCCAAATTGTTGATTAAGGAAGCAATTTTTTTCTCTTTTACATTTGAATAGTAATTATTTATAGTCATCTTTTTTAATTGTGCAGTATAGTCTCATTTGACAACCACATTGTTATGATGGTATAGAGTAGAAAGGACCTGATGGATTCAAGTTTGACATAGAGGAGTCTCAATAGAGGAAAATACTTGGACCTGCTTAGTGATATGTGAATTATTTTTGCTTTGTTAAAGCTGTCAACCTGAGCCTAGGTTAAGAGAGCAAGATGTATTTGATCTTTTAATATTATGGCATGAAGTTATCTGCAGTGTTCATGGTCAGGAACTACTCAGTAGGACTACAGAAAAATATGAAAAATAAACAAACCCTCATGATGTTTAAAGTAAATTTGCATCTTCATGTTGAGTTGGGTTTGTATCCATCTTGGGACCATGCATATATGTGGAAACATCACATTATTTAGTTTCATTATTAACTTCCACATAATTTTTGAAACTTATTTCCAAGCCTCCAGTTATGTTAGACTAGATGACTAATCTTTTAATCTCTGTGTATACTTTTATTTGCCTGTTAAGTTTGAGTGGTTCTGAAATGTCACCTTGGCTGATTGAAGTAGACCTAATGTAAGCCCTAACAATAGATGATGTGTCACTCTTAGTAAAGACATAACTTGCCTTCTGCTGATGATATATTGAAGGTCTATTGTGTTGTGAATTCAAGAGAAAAATAATCTTATTTTGTATCAAAATCTGCTTTGTACTGTAATGTACTTCATTCTGTTGTATCATGATCGAATCTCCTCAGAACTAATCAAGGTCTCTGCAGAAGGTGCAGAGCCTGTATCTGCCCATGTACGTTCATTTGAGGAATTGAAGAATGTTTCTTGTTGTAAAGTAGGATACTTTGCTGAGCTTCTGTGTTGATCTTTCTTGTTCAAAGGCCTTTCATATAGTTCCAAAGCCTTCAAACTATAATTTAAAGCTAGACAGCCTCTGAGGATTTATAGAGTCATTTTCCCTTTGGCTAAAGCCCTAGATGGTCACAGACCACTAGATTTAAAAAGGCAGCCGAACCTGTCCGAAGACCAACATAAATTTTCACAGCCAGAGAAAATGGTGCCTGCTTATTAAATTAGTGAGAATATAGTATTTGGCAGCTGCAAGTAAATGATGTTTCCCCCTTCAGTTGGGAGCAAGACTGTTAGAGTTGTGTGATGCCTGACTCACATTTGTCAGGTTTAGCTACATTAATTGAGAGTAATTTTCATGTTTCATCATGTGCTTACTGCACACTTCCATTTGGATTTTTCTAGATAAATGGCTTCACCTTTGCCAAAGGTCTCCTGTTATGAACACATTTAAAACAGTTTCCTCCCAGCATCCAGAGATATGCCATGACTGGACATAGAAAGGAGGTGAAGAGGGTGGGTAGAAAGGACAGAGGGGATGAGGGAAGGAATGGGGCTAGACTTGTCTCAGAATGTTCTGCAATACTTCACTGTTTGTCTTGGGGTTTTCCAAGCCCACTGTGGAGCGTGCACCCCAGGGTGCCTGCATTCACAGTGTACTTGCCCCAGCAACTTACAGAAATTGTTCATTTTGGTCCAATAGAAACAGATGTGTGGTGTGTGTGTGTGTGTTTCATTCTATAAAGCCATTTTCATTGACTTCAAGGATTTAAGAAGAAAATGTGTTTATTTTAGCTGATCCTGGTACTCTTCCATAACTTACAGAAACTTTTCCAAGTCTTTATTTATTTTTATTTTTGCCTAGAAAAGAAAAATCAATTATAGGTTGGAGACTCTCTAAAGCTGATGAGCTGTAGAAGCCTCCTACTACTTTCTGAGAGAGTGCTGCATAGCTTTTCCAGTCATGGTAGACATCTCCTCATCCAACTTGAGAGGTGCTCTTATGAAATAATGAGTTGAAAACAGGTTATATTTGGAGCTATATTTTTATTAGCTGAATTTGCTGTGTTTCTAGTGAAATGGAAATTATTTCCCCTAATCTCTATATCAATATCCCACGGGCAGAAGCTTCAGGTTCCAAATGAAGGAAGGAGGGTTCTGATTAGTGTCGAATCCCTTTCTTGTCCAGTGAAACCAGTATGCATGATTATCTTCTCGCCCATGTGATTTGGAGGTGTACCTGTGTGTTTAATCAATTTGTGTACAAACTATTAGAGAAAACGTCTAAATTTTTAAATTTTACTGTGCTGAGCTTTGCAATTCACATCTATCGGTGACTAAAACTTCTGTCAAATTGTGTTCTTGACTGGGAATTATTTTTTTTTTAAAGTTGAATTTGTGTGTTTTAAATGAGAATGTTGGTAAATTCATTTACTAAATGGATGCTGGAAAGCACTCTTTAGAGTCTATATATTGTCCAGGAAACATCTTAAATTGGGAAAGTTGAATAAGATGTTGGTTCATAAAGATGATGTTGAGGATGGTGGCAATAAACATTTATAATGATAGCTCGTATCAAAGGGACACTTTCCGTGGGTGACTCTACTAAGTCATACATTGTGTAACATATCACCCCTTGATTTAGACACAAAATAATGAGTTGCTGAAATGTGACTCATGCCTCCTACTTTATCATTTACTGGCTATGTGAACTGTCTTATTTCTTAGCTCCCCCCTTTCATTTTATAGAAATTGGTATAAATACCTCCTGGTGGATGAATGGGGAGGGTGACGTCATCTGACCAAAGCATATGTGAACAAACACTCAAAGTTAGCCAATGTCATTCTCATTCTTTTGTACATGAATAAGCAGAAGCTAGGGGACACTTAGAAACTTTCTTATAATTAGAGAGTGAAGCAAGCTAAAATTTGCCCTGACATACTCAGGCTCTAAGATCTAGATTCCCTGCCCCGGAGAGCCCTTGGAAAGAGTCCTGGTAGATGCCAAGGCTTGGGGATATGGAGTGGTAAAGAGTAGAAGGCAGTAACATAAATAAATGAATCTGTATTCCTAAATTCATATGATATTGAATTTGAGTTTGAATGACTTATTTAGGACCTTTCCTAGAGGCTACCCTTTGCATTTAATTTGAAACAAAAACACCCCAGAATTTCCCTTTTATTTTAACAGAATTCTAATCTGGTGCAACATTTTCAGTGACTAAATATGATCTATACATGCAAATGGGAGACTAGAGAGTTTTCTGCAGAGATCTCAGGGGGTGTTTACATTGAAGACCTGTTTACAAACCTCATCCTGGGCCTCAGAACTGCAGCATCCTCCACTCTTGCTTTTCTCTGCTCTACATTTGTTTGATTCAAAGACTCTAACTCCACTGCAGTCCACTGAGGCTATAAATAGATATTTTAACCCAGCCACAGTGATGGAATGTTCCATAACCATTAGCCAGAATTCCTCTCCTTCTTGGGAGATTAATAAAGAAGGTCAAATTGCAAAGAGGGATTGGTTGGGGGACAAGAAGAGTGTGCAATCACGTGGTTCATACAGGGAGGACCTCATGGGCAGGTGTTCTGTGCAGTTGCTCAGGCTTCTATGCCCAAGCAAGCTTCACTCTTGCCTTAATCCTCTACTGCTAACTGTCTTAAACTTCTTAAAGTATTTGAACATGGATTCTACATATTTCTGATGCCCTTGACCTTAGATGTTATGTCCTCAGCACTTGATCCATGGATTTGATGATATGTTACATGATCTGGCATGTGACTATCACCTGTTTTACAGAAAATTATATCCATTGGCTGAAACTGAAGTTTTGTTATTCAATCAACTTGATCCCTTCTGATTCATAGCATTTCACATGGAACTGAAGCTTGTACACATCCCACTGAATTCTTTTATTTTTATCTGTAAACTTATTGCCACATTACCCTGCTAGGTTCATATTGTCATATCACAATGATTCTGGGTATACACTTTTTAGTTCACTTTCTGCATTTACAATCAAATCATTAGTTGTTAATGGATTATATATGTGGAAATTTATGTTTTCTTATTGGCGGAAAGCAACCTGTACATTTTGCATGTCAAATTAATATTAACTTTGAAATTAATGCAAGAGTAGAATGATTTGGCAGATGAGATTTGTTAATAGAACCAAAGAATTTCCATAAAACAGAGAAATTTGGCTCAAGCCCCAGTGGCCATGACCAGTTTCATCTCATCAGCAATGCAAAGACTTGGATGAGAGTTAAGGACGCGAGGACCAATAGTCTTCTCCAGAAGTTTTGATTCTTAGTAATTCAAGGTATTGGAATCTGTTCACATAGGACAGCTGCATCAATAAGGGCTATGGCCTGGAAGCTGTTGAAGGAAAGAAGGCTAAGTGTTATTAAATACCCCACCTCAGGAGACACAAACAACTAATAAAAAAGATCTTCGATGAACTAGAAGATTTTTGAAATGAATTTTGTGGCCAGCTTTGATCCATTTTCAAGAGTATTCTGTGTGCAATTTCAGCTTAACAAATTTACCGAAAATAGTGGCAAACATTTGGATTAGGTCATCACTGAAATATCAGAATTCTGTGTGTGCAGGTCTTCCTTGTTAATGCCCTTTATCCATCTGTATTTGTTTAGAATTTGAATGTATGATCTATAAACCAAAACCCCATCAATCAAATCATTTCCCACCTGCTCACTCTTAAGGGACCATCAAAGCCGTAAATTAAATGAAACCAACATTGTTTTAGTGCTTGGCCATCATAAAATATTACTGGTTCCAGGTGAGTGGCTATTTACAAGGGACCTTTGAAGATTTAATAGGGCTATTTAGTGAATGGAATGCCATGTAATGAAAACATGTAGATCATAAACAAAATTAAAAGGTAAACAAGCAAAGAAACATAAATTCACAAATATCAAAAAACTAAATAAAAATTCTGTATGCATGTTAATAAGAAAAATGAAAAAGGATAAAGGATATGAACAGATATGCCACTGCAAAAAATAAAAATAGCTCAGTTATTTTTAATATCCATAGTAATCAAATAATTTAACTTTAAATAACATATAATTTCATCTGCAAAATGAGTAGTGATTGAAAAATGGTATCACGCCATATCACTCAGTACAGGTATGCTGTAAAAACAGCCAGTACTTTCATGTGTCTAGGATGGGAAAATAGCTAAATTATCTATGATATGCTTGAATATGTTATGAAATATTCAGTCACAAATTCTGTTCATTTTTATAGATTATAATTAGAGAAAATTACTCATAAGAAAATTATAATTGAAAATACCAGAATAAAATCCATGACTGATGCAGCGTGAATTATGTCATGGTATTACGTGTGTGTGTGTGTGTGTGTGTGTACGTGTGTGTGTGTGTGTGTGTGTGTGTGTGTGTGTGTGAGCATTCACACAGGTGCAGCTAAAGTAAATGCAGTAAAGACCACTCTAACAATGATCCTTGAGAAGTTTGTTTTATTTCTGCTATTTCTACAACACTCATCAATGTACCTATTACCCAATTTCTGAGGAAATTGGGAGACTGTGACCTCATGTATTGTTGCCTCTATATTTTTCCTCTGTGCCTTGAAACTATAGAAGCCACAAGTTGCAAAGTTCAACTTTTGCCAAAGTGGGTCTGAAAATATTACTATGAGGACTGATGTTAGAAAGTCACCACTGCCAGTGACACTGTAGCTTGGCTCCAGGCGTCCAGCCTTAACATCAGACCTGTTCCTTTTTTTTTCTTCTTGCCATATGTATAGACAGTACATTTCAGTTTTAGAATGGAATCATGATTTCTATACCTATAGAGTATATTTTAGAAACTTCCAGTTTACTACTACCTTTCAAAGACTACCATTGTGCAAGTAGAGACAGAGCCTAATATGCAACTCCTGTTAGGGATACCCAACCACCTGTGACCAAGAAAGAGGCAGGACTCGAGCCTGGTATTCTGCATCCCCAATTAGGGAGTCCTCATTCAATGTGAAGTTGATACACCCACGATCATAATTACAAATCGTGACATTTAGATGTTCCCTAAGTCAACAGCCATCTCAGCAGGGCTAGCCACATCATCACCAGTGAAAGAGATGGAGGGCAATTGGAAGTTAAAGGAAAGGTTAACTCCACTCAGACACAGGGAACTCAGCAGCCAATCCCACCTGCAAATGCAGTGTTGATTTGTTTAAATATCAGCTTCAAAGGCTTGTCACCTATGACAAGGAAGGCCTGAGTCCAAACGGGATATGGATGAGAAGTGCCAGCTCGTCCCCCAGTCAGACCCAAGCTGACCTTTTCCATCTATACCAGTTGCCCAGCTGTCATGAAATGGTAGAGAGGGTAGAACAACATTGGGCCTGGATGTGTCATATGGCCAGTCAGCCAGTACTTGGGCCAGTGTGCTAAAATATACATGCTATCGAGTCAGTTCCCTGACTCTCTTGAGTCTGATGAAACACCGTACCATTTCGTCACTAGCTCATTCTTAAGAGTTGTGACCATCTCCATGTTTGGACTATGATCACTGCTTTGTCTGCCTGAAGGAATCTCAGGCCTGAGATACAGGGCCACCGAAAGGGCAGAGAAAGCTGCCCAAATCTGTGTATTTTGATACTGGGGTGACATGCCTAGGGACAGGTGTGCTCACTGCACCTGCCTCAGGCTAACACTGAGCCATTTTGCTAGGATGTTCCTAGTGGTATTGAAAATATTCATTCACACAGCTTCAAGTCTGTGTAAGGCATTTCTTAGATAAGTCTGAGGATGTGTAAGAATTCATTGGCTTTTATTACCCCTAGGAGCTCTCAATTCATTGTCTTTAGGAGGCTCTGGGTTTGCTATAATTTTCTATAGAGGTTTATTTAAGAGCTGTTGGGTTGTTTTAAAAGTAGAGGTTTCTTTTTCCTCCCTTTTACAAAATTGGCTGCTGTATTTGTAGCCAAGTCTCATGAATTAAAATACTTGTCAAAATAAATGAATAGTATGTTTGTTATATTCATGACTTAAAATCACATTTGATTGCTTACTCATTAATCCAAAAACTTAAGCAATACACTGAGGAATGCAGTCATTAGGGAAATAAAGCTGAGTGCTCCTAACAGTCAGATGTCATTGGGAGCATTGCGCAGTTGTGCTTCTTTCTAAACTGGGCGTGTGGATGGACAAATTAGTTTTACGATTTCAAAAGATTTGCTCTAGAAGAAAATCCAATACATAGATGCAGTCTATCAGGAAACAGAATTAGGACCGTGGTTTACTAAGTAGATTTGAGATGGAAAATGGTATAATTCAGTTTCCTCTCCAACCTCAAGGATGGACAGATGCTGTTTTGCACACATAGTTGTGGGGTGACCTTGCCTCTCCCTTCTGTTAGAAAGTCAGAACTGATGGAGCTGGTGCAGAAGCGAGAACAGAGCCTACAACCGAGGTATTGTTCTTCCTCAGGGACTCAGGAGAGAACACTGGTCAGACCTCTGCCTGGATGGTACTTTTCCATGTACAAAGCACTGCAGTAGGAGTTCGGAGTATGATGTCCAATTATGCTTCACTTCATTCTCTCATGTCTAAGTGTGTTTCGTAAATATTAAATGTCTGCCTATGGAAAGCAGTCCTAGCCCAAGAGGCACTAAGGGCTACAGTGGTAGCAACCATGATGTCATTGAGCAGAATGGCATCTTGTGTGTGTTTGGCTGTGCTGTGACCTTTTCTGCCTACTGCTTTGTTTTCTTCCTTGTTTCTGTGAGCTAACCTGCATTCTTCTAAGAGACTTTGTTTCTGTTTAAAAAAAAAATCAAAGTATTCATTAAGTCTCTTTTAGTGATGTGACTCACGGTTTCAAGCTGATCATCTAATTTTAGATAGAAGCAGGTAAATTAAGATCCTCTGCTGCATGACAAGTGGGGATAGAGGCATGGACACAGTGTCCTAGGACTACCAGGGAGTCTAGAGAAGGCTCTTCAGTGGGGAATTCTGAAAAGGCTACCATGAATTTGAAGCCTAACTGTGACCATGCTCAGATCTGGTGACAGAAAGACCACTTCTACAGTAGTTGTAGCATTGTGTTTAAATGCTAACGGCTAGGGTGGCAGGCTCAGAGCTGTAGAGCCCCTTCTGAGGGGAGTTAGGGGTGAGGGGCAGTGTCCTGCTTGACTGGCATGGAAAGGTTCCTACACAGAGAACTCACCCTAAAGTTCTGTTCCTCCCAGAGGGCTGTGCTCCACCTCAGCAATGAACTTTCTGAGGGGCTGTGTTCCCGAGGCAGTGTTAAGTCTGTACTAGGTTAGCCAGAGAATATTAATTTTAGAATGCTTTAGAAAATAAAACTAAGACAGCTGAACAGTACAGAATCTGAGTGTTGCTTATATTGTAAATGCATGTGACACTGTCTAATTAGGAGATGGTTTTCCATGTACTAGTTTCATTTCTAATGTTACATTAGAATTCTTTTAAAGTGTGTGTGCATTTGTGTATGTATATGTCTCTGTGTGTGTATGTGTGTGTGTGTGTGTGTGTGTGTGTGCGTGCGCGCATATGTGCATTTCCAACATGACACCATATTTCATGTCTTCATTTCCAATACTGTATGCTTTGTGAAGATCTTCAAACCTCTAGAGATTAGACAAAATTGAGGAACTATGCAGTGCTCTGTTGGGAAACTGGCAAATCATGCCACCTAGAGAACTGAGATCATCTTTGAGAAATTTCTAGCCTTTTAAACTCAAGGACTTTATCTTTCAGCTTTCTTGTATGTCTGGTACTATTAATGTATTTGGTTCTGGGGCAAAAGAAGTATTATTACTATATGAGCAAATACATTGAGTTTTAAATTTCCTTGGCATTTGTATTGTCCTGGTGATGCTTGTTTTTTTTTTGTTGTTGTTGTTGTTTTTTTTTTGGTTTGTTTTGTTTTATTTTTTTGTCCTGGATCTGCATCCACACACTTTTCTTGTAGCTGTGTCCCAACTACCACTGGATTAGGATTTTGTGGATGTTATTTGACCCTCCTGGGAGCCAGACTTCCCTTGTGTAGATTAAACATGAGTTGTGAATGCTGTGTAAAAAATGGTGAGCTGTTTTCAACAAGTAAGTTAAAAAATGCAGGGAAAACAAAATTCAAGATTTGCTCAAACTTGTCAAGTAGTTACATACCGCTTTTCAAGTCATTCAGAGGAAGAATATGATTCAGCCTAATGTGTTTAACATACACCTGACTTCTTAGCAGCTTGCTACATAATTAAAGGAGGTAAATGGATTTGGGGCTGAAATATGGATGGCTTCTCAATAGGCGTATTCCTTGTTGTATAGGACAATTTACACTGAAGCCTCTTTCAAATGTGATAAGGATGAATAGCTCTCTTAAGCACAGTTAAAGAAATCATGTTATTTTTCTTTCCCTTGAAGATTAAAGCTACAAAGTTTAGAAAAGCCCCAATTATGAATTTTCAGTTTGAGGAGGAAATGAAAATAGGATTATCTCATTTACTAAATGCAAGTTGACATTCCTGGCAATGGAGCCATTTAGTACTGAGTCTGTGGGTATTAAGCTTAGTGCTCCTGTCTGAGGAAGATGCTACTGGGGAGCTGCTGAAGTCTAAGATGGGATGCAGTGGTTTTAGAAGAACATATTTTGAAACCGTTGTTTAAGTGGCATCAAATCAATAGTTGTTGCTTAGTTCGAGGCAGAAGCCTGGATTTCAGTTTGATCGCAGCTGTCTTCAGGCCCCACTCCCTGGCCATATTGTGTTTCCCCCATTTATAAGTTCATAGTCTTACTTAGAACTAATTGTGTGTATTAAGATTTGAGATGAATGATCCCAAAATTGTGTTGTCAGATTCTGTTCTTTGTCTTTTGATTTTACTGTACAGTTTCTGGCTACATAGAATACGTAGAAAATAGTAAAAGTGGCAATTTGTTAAGTTCAACAGTTTAACCCAAAGAGCTCTGTATGGGAATTAAGCCTTTCTTTATATTAGTTCATTAGTTCATTTGACATGTAATTAAAGTAGAATCACGTGTTTCTCTATGTGATTACTAATAAAAATGCCTTTATAAGTACAGTTTATTATAGTCTGTGAGCATTTGGCTGATTCTTTTTCATTTTCTACACAGGCTAAGGATAATAACATCAGATTATAAAAATGCAGGCTGTAAAAGTGACAGAATGCTGCAGGTTGACAAGAGAATAAACCCCAGGATAAGTACTGAGGGACTCTGCAGTAGAAGCACTTGCTGGCTTTATTGTTAAAATGTTTACTTGTCAACGTAGAAACTACAGACATCACCAAGGCACTTGGAGTTACGGCCATATGGAAGCAGTACACAAACTGTGCAGGGCTGGGCAGAGCAGCAGCCCTGCACCTCTAAGGGTTGGATGTTCTTGTGTGATGAAAAGTAAGGAAAATAAAAAGAAGAATCAAAATTGGCCATTTGATGTATTTGATCTTGGCAGTGCCTATGTTCCTCTGTCAACACTGTGATGAAGAGATTAAAGAGGAACAGCAAAAAGAATGCAGGATACAGATAAACAAGTCAAGTGGGACTTAGTCTGCAGGCCATGGAATGATCTCTGTTTTAGGAAGAAAAATTAAATGCAACTACCATTGTGTTCCAGATGCCACGCTATGTGTTCAGGATTCTGGGAATATTACCAAGGCAATTAATATTCCATCCTCATCCAGAAACACACATAACTTACTGGTTGGTGGGGAAGTAACATCTGACTGGTCATTGCATTGCCATTTGGTTCAAATATGAAAGCAGATCTGAGCCCATGGGTAATGGGCTGGGATGAAGTTGCCTTTTGACCATATCTGTTATTTAGGGGTGTATTATGAGTTTTACAAAGCATGTTTCTTTTGAGTCCTTGTGTTTACCATCATTGATTTCCCACTCTCTTTATCCATACAAAGTACAAAATAAGTAGATGGTAGAAAAAATCTCTACACTGAGGTCTCATTATTTGCATAGAGACTCTCAGATAATCATTTTAGATGTCTCGGGGAAGGGGACACTGTACTCCCCAAAACTGATCCCTAATCTTTAAATTTATAACAACACTCATATTGGCAATTAAATCCATCTTAAGAATAAGAGTTTGCACATAACATAGCAAGGCTGTGATTTTCTTGTCTTCTCTTGACTTTTTTTTATTATATATCATGCTCTTGAGAGGAATACTACATCAGACTCCTCAAACAGTGCTACAGAAACAATATAATCAAATACAGCTTCCAAAACTACGCCTTGTGACTCTATATGAGGTTCTGTATCTAAATGTGGGAAGTCACAAAAATGGCAACAATAGAAGGCTTTCCAACATACAATGACCAAAAATTAAACCTAAATCAAGTGCATTGAAACCAGGTGGTTTCTTGTAGTGCCTTCATATATTGTACCCTGTAACTTCAGTTCAGCATTTTTTCTGAGTACATCATGTCATCTATGCTCTGGACTGCACATAACATCCAAATTGGTGCATGGAACACAAGCAAAAGCCTCCTAAGACAACTTGGCTCACATTTGTGTTACATGTTGCAGTGTTTTTTAGTATGCATACAAAGTTTTCTGTTCTAATAAAACCATAAAGATTTAGTTGTGGAAAACCAACTCAAGATGATATTTTCTAGTTCCATCCATCTATCTGCAAATTTTATGATATCCTTTTTTTTTCTTTTAGATACTTTCTTTATTTACATGTAAATTTCTCCATTCCCAGTTTCCCCTCCAAA
>NW_022196896.1:88219605-88254996 GCF_008632895.1 Mastomys coucha
ATGTCCACCTTTTGGTCTTCCTTCTTCTTGAGTTCCTTGTGGAATGTGGGTTGTTCTTCCTGTATTTTTTTTAATAGCTGAGTAGTATTACATTGTATAGATGTACTGCAGTTTCTTTCCAATCCATTCTTCAATTGAGGGGCATCTAGATTGTTTCAAGTTTCCGGCTATTATGAATAAAGGTGCTATGAACATAATTGATTCTATCTCATTGATTGACCTGTTTTTATGCCAATACCATGTGTTTTTTATTACTATTGCTCTGTAGTACAGCTTAAAATTAGGGAGTGTTATACCTGGATTGTTTTAGGTATCCTGGCTTTTTAAATTTTTTACTTAAGAAATTGAGAATTATTTTTTCCAGGTCTGTAAAGAATCATATTGGTATTTTGATGGGAAATGTACAGAATTTGTAGATTGCTTTTAGTAAGATGGCCATTTTTACTGTTAATCCTACCCATCCATGAGCATGGGAGATCTTTCCATCTTCTGATATCTTCATTAATATGTTTCTTCAGAGACTTGAAGTTCTTTTCACACAGGTAGGTCTTTCACTTCCTTGGTCAGGGTTACATCATGATATTTTATATTATTTGTGGCTATTGTGAAGGGTGTTTTTTCTGAATTTCTTTCTCAGCTCATTTATCATTATACAAAGAATGGCTATTGATTTTTTTTTTAGTTAATTTTTTATTCCGACACTTTGCTGAAGGTATTTACCAGCTGTAGGAGTTCTCTGAGAGAATTTTGAGGGACACTTATGTATACCATCATATAATCTGCGGATGGAGATAGTTTGACTTTTTCATTTCCAGTTTGTCTCATGTTGATCTCCTTTAGTTGTCTTATTGCTCTAGCTAGAACTTCAAGTACTATATTGAAGATATAGGGAGAGAGTGAACAGTCTTATTCCTGATTTTTTGTGGAATTGCTTTAAGTTTCTCACATTTAATTTGAAGTGGGCTATAGGTTTGCTGTAAATTGCCTTTATTGTGTTTCTGTCTGAGCCTTGTATCCCTGATCTCTCCAAAACTTATCATTAAGGGGTGTTGGACTTTGTCAAAGGCATTTGTAACATGTAGTGAGATGATCATGTAAGTTATTTTTCTTTCAGTTTGTTCATATTGTGGATTTCATTGATGGATTTTCATATATTGAACCAGCCCTGCAATCCCTGTTATGAAGCCTATTTGATCATGGTAGATGTTTTATGTGTTCTAGGATTCAGTTTGCAAGTATTTTATCAATTATTTTTTGCATCAATATTCACAAGGGAAGTTCATCTAAAATTTTCTCTCTCTTTTTTTGGTGTTGAGTCTTTGTATAGTTTAGGTATTGGGGTGATTACAGCCTTATAGAATGAGGTTGGCAATGTTCCTTCTATTTCTACTTTGTGGAATAGTTTGAGGCATATTGGTATTATCTCTTCTTTGAAAGTCTGGTAGAATTCTGCATTAAAACCATCTGGCCCAGGGGTTTTTTTGGTTGGGAGACTTTAAATAACTGCTTCTATTTCCGTAGGAGTTATAGGACTATTCAGATAGTTTACCTGATCTTGAGTTTGGTTTAGTAATTGATATCTGTCTAGAAAATCATCCATTTCATTTAGATTTTCTAATTTTGTGGAGTACAGGCTTTTAAAGTTAGACCTAATGGTTCTTTGTATTTCCTCAGTGCCTGTTATGTCCCCCTTTTCATTTCTGATTTTGTTCATTTGGATACTGTCTCTCTGCTTTTTATTTAGTTTGGCTAAGGGTTTTTCTATCTTATTGATTTTCTCAAAGAAACAGCTCTTGGTTTCATTGTTTCTTTGTATTTTTCTCTTTGTTTCTAACTTATTGATTTCATCCCTTAGTTTGTTTTCTCCTCTGTGTGTGTTTGCTTCTTTCTGTTCTAAAGATTTCAGGTTTGCTGTGAGATCTTATGAGATCTCTCCAATTTCTTTATGAAGGCATTTACTGTTATGAACTTTACTTTTAGTACTGCTTTCATTGTGTTCCATAAATTTGGACCTGTTGTGCCTTAAGTTTCTTTGAATTCTAGAAAGTCTTTGATTTCTTTCTTTATTTCTTTTCTGACCCAGTGATCATTGAACACAAAGATGTCCAGTTTCCATGAGTTTGTAGGTTTTCTGTTGTTTCTGTTGTTGTTGAAGTGCAGCTTTAATTCATGGTGGTAGTCTGCTTATATACAAGGGGTTATTTCAGGTTTTTTGTATCTGTTGAGACTTGCTTGTGACTGAGAATATGGCTATCTTTTGAGAAGTTTCCTGAGGTGCTGAGAAGATGTATTCCTTTTTGTTTGGGTGAAATTGTCTATAAATATCCATTAGATCCATTTCATTCATAACATCTGTTTTTTTCATTCTCTATGATCTGTCAGTTGGTGAGAGAGGGGTGTTGAAGCCTTCCACTACAAATGTGTAGGATGTGGTGTGAGAGTTAAGCTTTAATAATGTTTCTTTTTATGAATGTGGGTGCTCTTCCATTTCAGCATAAATATTCAGGATTGAGATTTCATCTTGGTGGATATTTTCTTTTAGTGAATATGCACTGTCCTTCATCTTGCTTCAAGGGTCTGTTGGCTTGAAAAACCTTTTCCCAGCCCTCTACTATGAGGTAATGTCTATCTTTGTTGCTGAGGAGTGTTTCTTGTATGCAACAGAATGATGGTTCTTGTTTTACATCCATTCTGTTAGCATGTGTCTTTTTATTGGGGACTTTAGTTCATAGATATTAAGAAATATTAATTACCAATGATTGTTAATTTCTGTCATTTTGAAGGTGGTGATAGTTTTGTATGGGTGTGTGTGTGTGTTTCTCTTCTTTTGATTTTGGTGTTATTTCCTGTGTTTTCTTGGGTGTAGTTAGCCTCCTTGTTTTGAAGTTTTCCTTCCAGTATCTTTTGTAGGGCTCGATTTGTGGGTAGTGTTTAAGTTTGATTTTGTTTTAGAATTTCTTGTTTTCTCCTTCTATATTGATTAAAAGTTTTGCTGGGTATAGTATTCTTGGCTGATATCTGTCATCTCTTAGTGTTTGAAACAAATCTGCCCAGGTGCTTATAGCTTTTAGAATCTGTTGAGAAGTTAGATATAATCCTGATAGATATGACTTTATTTGTTACTGGGCCTTTTCCCCATTCGATATTCTTTCTTTCTTCTGTACATTTAGTGTTTTGATTATTGTGGTGGGAGAGTTTTCTTTCTGGTACAATATATTTGGTGTTCTGTAAATTTTTTGTATGTTTGTAGGCATCTCTATCTATAGGTTGGAGTTGTTTTCTATGATTTTGTTGAAAATATTTTCTTGGAAATGCAAGGCTTCTCCTTTTATTCCTATTGTTCTAAGGTTTGGCCTTTTCATTATATCCAAGATCTCTTAGCACACAAAGAAATATATTAAAATAAATTCCTCTATCATCATTTAATGCTTAATTTGTATATATAACACTTTTAGGTTTAACATTTCTTTGAATAAATTTCTGATACTTTGATTTCTTCAAAAACCTCTTCTATGCCTGAGATTCTCTCTTCCATCTCCCCATTCTGTTGGTGATGCATACATCTGTAGTTCTTGTTCTCTTTCTTAGGTCTTTCATCTCCAGCATCCCCTCAGTGTGTTTTCTTTATTGTTTCTATTTCCACTTTCAGATCTCAATCAGTTTTACTCATTACCTTCACCAATTTAATTGTATTTTCCTGTATTTCCTTAAGGGATTTATTCATTTCCTCTTTGAATTCTTCTATCATCTTTATAAAATTGGACTTAAGGTCATCTTCTTGTGCTTCAGCTGTGTTTGGATATCCAAGGGCTTGTTGTAGTGGGATAGTTGGGTAATTATGGTGCTGGGCTCTTGCTGGTTGTGTTCTTACACTGGCCTTTAGCCATCTGGTTGTCCCTGGTGTTCTCTGGATGCTCCTGATGCCAACAGGACTCCTGAGAGTGTCAGGCAGAGCCAAGGGCCTGATGATGGAGCTCAGGGAACGACATACTGTTCACCTCTGCTGACTGGGCCCTAGGTGGAATTGGATGTTCCTGGGACCCAGCAGGCCTCCTGAGAAAGGAGACAGAGCGGTGGGCAGGCCTACAAATGGAGCTTAGGGGACAGAATGCAGCTTACTTCTGCTGTGTGTGCCTCAGGTAGAGTCTGCAGGCAGGGGATAGATAGACAGGGCAGAATCTAACCTGGGTGCTCCTGGAGCCAAGCATGCCTTCTCAGGAGGGAAGGTGATGGAGCTCGGGGGGGGGGGGGCAATTTAATTCTTTATGTAAAAATAAACAACTTATATATCTCATTAGTAAGCAAAATTGCTTCATCCTTAGTAAAACATATGTATTTCAAAGAAATGTATTAAAATAAATTCCTCTATCATCAGTTAATGCTTGATTTGTATATATAACACTTTTATATACCCATGTGCCTGCAGACAAAAGTTTCCCATGCAGAAGTAGTGCCAGTATAAAAAGGTTGGGAAGGCCTATAGTAAACAGCACTTTGATGAAGCACAGATTATGCTATTCCATAACTTTGTAGAATAAAGCTGGCCCCTTTTTGGAGATGATGGCACACTGCTTCAGTCTGTGTCTCTGCTTGCTCGGATTTACTCACATCTGTTCTTAAGCTACTTTGGGTGGATAGCACACACCTGCTAAAGCCACCCAAAACAGATGAAAGCCACTATCCTCTTAAGTTTCAAGACTGATAAAATAAGGATAGGTAGTCAAGAAGTTAGAGAAATGAGAAAATATAAATCACTGGGGCTGCCCTAAAATCCCTAAGGAACTCATAAGGGGTATGTCCAGAAAGAGCTTGGTATTAAAGTAGAGATGTTGAAAGTTTATAGTAAGCTTTGTAAGATGTAGAGCGTGACTATTCCAGGAAGATAACAGAACAGCTGACAAGTAGGGTACAAACTATTAGTCTAGCTTCATAGATTCCTGGAGACAAGAGAGAAAGCAATTCAAACATGTGGTGAGGAGTGTAACAGGCCCTGTAACCTCAGAGCCCATAGCAAGACTGTGGGCTTTCCTCCATGTGAGGTGAGAAGGTACATGAGCATAGGGCGGGCATGAGCTTAAAGTTTTCAAGATGTTCATTAATGCTGAGTTAAGCATTCACTCCACCAAAGGAAAGATGTCTAGGTAGAAGGGACAGCCAGGAGTCTGTTGTAGTAACCATCTGGGATCTAGATCCATGTTGGTGACAGTAATGTGATGAGAGCTGGGGAAAACCTGTTTGTTTGTTTGTTTGTTTGCTTGCTTGTTTGTTTGTTTGTTTTCAGGTCTTTTAAGCAATTGAACATGTGTGGCTATAGGGGAGAAAGAAAGGTGAAGAATTGCTACACACCTTTTAGCCTGGACAATTGCTCTTAGTTTTGATATAAATGAGTCTGGAAAGAATTTTGAAGGATTTGTCCTATAGTTTTGGAGAGAATTCCCAGTTGATCATATGAGCCTGATGCTTGGTCAAAATGTCTGATAAATGTAGGATTTATTTGCCTGTACTTGTAGATAAGTAGGAAACAAGTGAGGTTATACCCAAATGTAGATGACTTAACATTCTCAGAGATCAGGCAAGGTAGTAAAGAGGAGTAAGTGAAGGGAAATGTAGTTGAAGACCTAGAGAGTTGAAGAGGACACATAGCCAGTGTGGTATTCTCAGACCCACATGAAGAGGAGGCAGAGGGTGACAAATCGATCAGCAGCATCCTAAACTCGAGCCAAGAAGTAGCCTGGATACTCTCTTGACCTTCATAAGAGCAGATTCAGAATCAGGAACTGTCCAGATTCTTCACAGTTTACCACACAGAGAGGCAAGAAACGGTGTGGTTCCTGTTCTCATAAATCTTCCTGTTTTTCCCAAGAAGGCTTTTAGTTCTGTTGGGTAGATGAGTTAATAACATTTCTGTATACTGGCCTTCCTATGTCTATCTGGAAATTAGATGGCTAAATACAGGAATCTGTGAGGGCAGACGTTTGGGTTGTAATCAGGCCATGCAAACAGATCCCCTGGGCTTGTGGGTACTTGAAAATGTCATGGCTACACTTGGTAACATGAGAACAATGGCAGCACAGAAGGAGAGCAGAAGGCATGCTGGCAGAGAGCATGAGCAGGGAGAAGACATCAAGTCAAACATTTTGTATATGTGCTTTGCACAGTTTGGGTTACAGTAGCCTCTAAAAGTAACTTTGTGCAAAATTTAATGTGAAAAATTGAAATACACTTCTTTCTTCCAAGTCCCACTTTCCACTTTGGAATAAGGTAACTCTGTTTGGTTTCAGCGGAGGGCATAGGCAGCCTCTTCTATATGCTAGATGCTGTCAAGCCATTATCTCTTCTGTTGAGAGCAGCAGTAGTAGTTGAAGTTAATCACTGTATCTCTCTCTGTAACAGGGTTTTCCTGAAACTCTGATACCTAGTAATGTTGATGTCTCAGTGAATCAAGTAATTTAGTTAACAAGGAAGTAATTTAGTTAACAATTTAGTTTAGTTAACAAGTGATTTGAATGACTAACAAGTTTGAAAGCAAGTGTAAGTCTGTGTACATGTTGACTCTTGAGATAGCTACCAGCTGGTAGGGGCCCTCATCATCCAGCCCTACAGGGCTGCAGATTTTTTTGGACATCAGAGAGTCGCTCTGGCTCTGTTCTTTCTAGGAGTAGACTTTGTTTCATCCATTGATGTAGATGAGGCTCTGCTGTGATAAATCCTGTCAAACATGAGACTGGGAGACAGAGTAAGCAATTAATTAACTGAAGAGATCATTCAATGTGAGAATCATCCAGGTCCCATAATTATCATCTACAAAACAACCATGTAATGCTGTATCTTCAAATCATGGAAATCACTTGGATTTTGCTTGGTTTTATTTTGTTTTGCTTTGTTTTTTTTTTTTGTTGTTGTTGTTGTTATTTTTGTTTTCTTTTTGTTCTTAAGAACATGATATCCATGCCCAAACTAGAGCTATTCTCTAATGTATCATCGATTTCCATAGTTTTCATTTTAAGGAGCTAAAATTCTGGGCTGAAAACTATTGATTCCATCACCAGAGACCATTTGGTCCATAACCATTGAAAACAGAATCTCAAAAAAAAAATGTGTTTTTCTATTAGATGTGTGGGTGTAGTAGTGTAACTGTAGATTCTGTAAGGTTTTCTAGGTACAATGTATAGGTAAGAGTAAAGTTTTCTATAGAATAAGTATATATGATTTCTAGTATGAGCTATCAATTTTAACCTTTTTTATTATATTTCTGATTGATGTTCTGTTTTCTTTCTCTACAATATTTAAAGTACATGGATGATCTTGAAAGTTAAGGATGAAGGAAGCAAGAAAATAAGATACTATTTCTATGTAAAACTGCTCACAGTACCAATTCAAGATGCCACTGATCTAGTTGATGGCTCGTTGATGGGTGTCTCAGAATGAACATTCATAATATATGTGAACTTGCAATATGCAAAATTGAAATCATAATTATCATAATTATGGCATAGAAATAATGTAGAAAATAATTCAACCACATTTTATATTTTATTTTATTCTCTATATCAAGACTGGAAGTGTAAAACCTTTCATTTTAGCCAGATGATTACGAAGATCTAGTTTTGCTGATTATTTTTATACTAGAATAATCTTTCATTATTAATCTATTTAAGTCTTATCTCAAGTCAGTTCATCAGTGCTAGCAATTAAAGATAGAAGATGCATGTGCTCAATTTCAAGAATTAAAATAATGCCTTGGGAGTAAGCATTTCTTTTCTGTGGTGAATGGATTGTTGGGTTTTCCAATTAAAGAAGTCTCCATACTGGAAATGAGTAGACAATTATGAAGATTATTTTTGAATAGCCAATTTACATATCCCTAATTGTGTTCATTTCTTTTGAAAAACGAAGTTGGAGTTTACAGTGCTTTGATTGGTTACCCCTGCATTTGTGTTATTAATACTATTGCCAACAAGGTTCCCCTATGAATGGGGCTTTGAGTGCCTTTCTGGATTAACGTCTGAATCATAAGTAGACTTTACTTATTTAATGAATGAAAAATATCCAAAGAGTTACTAGCAGTTTTCAAAATCATATACACTGTATTTCTTTGGATTGACGGTAGCAACCAAGAACTACCTCCTGAATTTACATTTGACCTTTGCTAAGGTAGCCAACAGGGAACATTTGAAACTCTTCTATAGGAGTACAGCCTCCTGACCACAAGCACAGTGGTCTACCTTCTCTGTATGACTGGCTTAGCATCATGTAATTAGTAGAACATGTTGAATTTTTTGTAAAGAATGACTGGAAAACAACATTTCAGATTTTTTATATTAAAGATATGTAAATATGTTAAAGGAAATGAGAATATGTGCCGTTAGGCATAATTAAGTAACTAACTTATGTTAGTGTCAATGGACTTAGTATTCACTAGGCTTAAACCAATCTATAAGATCCATTATAAAGAAAAAAAAATCATACCAAAGATTTGTATAACAATGTGATGCAGGCCGGGCGGTGGTGGTGCATGCCTTTAATCCCAGCACTTGGGCAGAGGCAGGTGGATTTCTGAGTTCGAGGCCAGCCTGGTCTACAGAGTGAGTTCCAGGACAGCCAGGGCTACACAGAGAAACCCTGTCTTGAAAAAACAAAAAACAAAACAAAACAAAAAAAATGTGACGCTTGTGGTGCATAGGATTTATAACTATTAACATTCTTTATGTTTGTGAGTATGTGTGGATTTGTGTTAGAAAGACAAAATCTAAGGCATGAAGAAATGCATCAGCCATTTATGACTGGAATATACATTTCTATAACATATTCTATTGTTTAGCTTTTGTATATAAAACTTTCCTTTTGTATCCTGGAAGTGGATACCTTTTGGGCATATTGGTTAAAGTCATAAGTGATACTGTGTGTATAGCTCTGTGGTAGAACACTTGCCTAGCATAGGTGAAGGTGTAAGTTCGATCCTTTGCAGGACAGACATACAGAGACAGTGAGAGACAGAGACACAGAGAGACAGAGACAGTGAGAGATACAGAGACATACACTGAAACTGACAAGAGACAGACACATGGTGCAGACATTCATGAGGAGAGAGGTTAAGAGGCAGACATTTCATTCCTGTAATGAGACCTGGCCCAAACTGACTAGTTCAAGAATAGACCAACAAAGAACACACCATTAATCATGTTCTGTGGCTGTGATTGTGGGGGTTATATTATTGCAGATTTAAGGGTCTTGACATAATAATATTAAAACTTCCAAGATTTTTTTAAGGCGACATTTGCTTCAAGACCAAGTAAAGATCACAATCAACTAGACACAGTGTCTCTGTGATAAGCATGTCCTACAAAGTAATTAGTGTTGTTGGACTCGTTTGCAGCTGATTGCTGTGTTTGACGAACAAGAGCCACTCCAAAAGATTGAGAGCCCCAGTGGAAACCCTGTGGATCGTCAGAGCCCAGACGCTTTCGAGACAGAAGTGGCTGCCCAACTGGCTGCATTTAAACCGATCGGCGGGGAAATCGTTGTAACCCCTTCTGCTCTGAAGTTAGGTAGGTGGATTTTCCAGATGATGCCTTCCACCTGGTTATATATTACATCAACTTACTGCCTTTCTTCTCTGTGAAGTTCATCATATTAATATTGTTCTTTTAAAGACATCTGGTTTGTTACCTAAGGTATTTTCCTTAAGCTCTTTTCTGCTGCTGGAGCTCAGGTAAGGAGATGCAGTTTTTATCTTGAGCTGAAGGTGGCTTCCAATTGCATGCCCCTGAAAAATCACGCTGGGTGTCAGACTGAGGAATGAGGCTTGTCTGTTTCCTAGAAGCATCGCTGTTTTAATAAAGTTCATCATTTGGGAAAAGCTAAGGGTTTCTGAGGAATCCACACTAGAAATAAGGTTCCATTTCTGTCTTAGTCATTCTGGTTGTCCTCATATATATGGTAGACAGTGGAGAAAACAGTTGGGGAGTTAATTTTGAAATTTGAAATCGCCTGATTTTTGTTTTCCAAAAAATAGAACAGTTTGCCTGGTTTTACCTAGAATCCTTTGGCTTATTATTTGTTTCAAAAGTGTAGGAAATAAAAATAAGCATTCTTCTGATGTTTCTGCCAAAAACTAATCCTCACATATCTGTTTGTGTTGATACTTCTTAGAAATAAGTTTAGGTCCATCTAATAGCGTGTCACTTTCCACAGCCCTCTAATTGTTAGTGTTTCAAGTATATTCTATTTGGGTCGATTGTGAACATAATATTCTGGAACTGAGTGTGCTGGCTAGAACTTATTCAGACTTAATTCTCATGTCTGAAGGACTGACACAGTCCCTACTTATCAAAAGGAATCATTTTTTTTCTTAAAGTAGAACATGCAATTAAAATTGTGAAAACGTAGCTAGCAAGAACGTTGGGCTAATAAAAACCCTGTCAATCACAATGACCAGAGGTATATTCCTATGACCCACAACATGGAAGGAGAGAAAAAACACCTTCAAGTTGTCCTCTGACTTGCACTGGTATATCTTGGAATGCATGCAAAAATATATACATACATACACACATACACATATGCACACAAACACATAGTAGGAAATATTTACATTATAAAAATAATATATAACATCTTTCCCCTCATTTGAAATTCAATATTTGCTGTTGCCCTCTATGCTGATACATGTCTTTAATTGCAGGACTCAGGAGTCAGTGGCAGGCAGATATCTGAGAGGAAAGCCAGTCTGTCTACATAGTGAGTTCCAGGCCAGCCAAACAGTGAGATGCTGTTTCAAAAAAAATAAAATAAAATTACTGTTAAATTTATTATATATAGCCGAAACAAATAACCTTGTTTTGTCTTGATTTTCTGAAAAGCTTCTGTAGTGTCTCTTAAAATAAACCAAATGGAAATTAATGACCTATGGTCTTTATAATTTTCCTGCATATTTTGGAATCAAAGCTAACAAAGCAGTCTGCATAGATGGTGAAGGGCTGGTTGGCGGCTGCTCCTCTTCTGGAGCCAGGCTTGTGGCTTCAGCAACCTTGCAGCCCCATCGCTCATTTGCATAATGGATGCCTTTTTATCCATTATGCAAATGGTGTGAGAGGAAAATTAGGCAATAAGGGAAGACGAAAGGAGAAAATTGCTCTTGCTTGTTTTAATATTCTATTTATAAGCAAGCGCTGTGAGCTTCAAAAGACAGACTCGGGGTATCCCTGCTTTGGGAAACTTGTTTCCACCTTTCTCTTATGGGCTTTTTCAGGAAAGAAAGCTTGTTTTCCTTTTTTATTTCACAGCTTCTTTTGTTGGACCATCTGATCAAAATAGTGGTGTTGAATCCAAGAAGAAAAACCAACTCACATTCTCTTCCTTTCAAAGAAGATTCTTTTTCTATTTCTAAAAGATTTATTTTATTTTTAATTATGTGTGTGTATGTATGTGTGTGTGTGTGTGTGTGTGTGTGTGTGTGTGTGTGTGTGTGTGTGTGTCATATTGGAGGCTAGAATAGGACGGTGAATTTCTTAGAGCTATAGGCTCACAGCTGTGAGCCACTGGACATAGACATGGAAACCAAAATCAAGTCTACTACAATAAAAACCCTCTTAACCACTGAACCATCTCTTCTTAGGCCCTTTGTTTGAAACTGACTTTTTTCATGAGATGGGAACAAAAAATATTGTTTATTCAATAGAGTACATATCAGACACTGCCATAAAGAGAGTGCACTGAGTGATTTCAACACATTCTTTTATTGGTCAAATTCTTTTAAGACTTAATGTTGTCTAGTCATGTTTTAATAGTCTCTTTCTCCAAAGATGAGGGTTAGAACAGAGAAGTTTAGTATCTCATCCAAGTTACACACTGAGTGTGTGAGCCAGGATGTGAACTCTTGCTGGCTCAAATGTTAGGAACCACTTCACTGTAAGATTTCTAAGATGTTGTCCATAGAATAAATTATGATAAGACTTTCTTGGTGTTTACTTTGTGAATATGAACTGAAGCACAGAAAAGACTGAACATTTAGGCTCACACATCCATGTCATTGAGTTTAATGACGTCATAGATTAAACAATGACAGAAGCTAGCATTTGTTCATGTTGCTTGTTCCTATAACAAAACAGCTGACAATAGGATTAGACAGCTGGTGATAGTGAACCTACAGTTAAGAAGCAGAGGCCTGTCCCCTAGGCATTTCCAAATCTGGTTGACAGTGAAGACCAACCATCACACATAACTTCTTAATTGAAACAACTTTAGAGAAATGGTTGTCATTCAAATATTTTACTTAGTTATAAAAAAATCCTCAGGCTTTTATTCGGGTAGAGAAGTTAAATAAATACATAACACATCCAGTTCTGTCTCTGCCCATTCCATCTTCCTGTTGTTGTTCTCACAACAGGAGGTGGCTGCCTTGGGATGGACCTGGGCAGTGCATATTCATGGCTCTTCTGGGATGTGAGTGCATTATGTTGTGAGGTCACCCCAGCTCCCGCTTGCATCAAGTCATGGTGGGGGTTGCCAGAAAGAGCACATATGTATTTCAGCAGCTTCTCATGAAGGATTCTCAGACAATGCCAAAGTTGGAGCCCTAGGCTCTTGCCACTTAGCTCCTGGGCAGCCTTCATCTCTGATCACTTTTCATGGTTGCTCTCATCCTACCTACAGCCACCGTGATCCATTTATCATTTAGCAACTTCTTTCAATTGTCCATGTCTGTTCCAAATCTTGCTCCCTTTTCCTTTCTCTCTTCTTTGTTTTTGTTTATCTGGTACCTCCCATGTGCGATTTCTCTCAAATATCAGATGCTTAAATTCTGTAAAGTTTTGTCTAAATCCTTAAGGCAATACTATGTACAAATGTACAGTGAGTAACTTTCAGTTTTTCACTTAATAAAGATATTCCTCTAACCTAAAAATGTTTGCAATTCCATGTCTTAGACCAACTAGCCATCTTGACATATACAATTCCATGTCTTATAAACTAATTATATGTTTGTGTGTATGTTTATGTTTAATTTACAAGCTAAGTTTTAAACTAAGGTGCATTCTAATGTCATTTATCTAAATTATTTCTACATAATTTTTTTACTAGCTTTTATAATGATTAAGTAACTGGCCCAGACTCAGTTCTAACAAGTTACTAATTGGCCATTATCATTTTCATACATCCTAGAAATAGCTTACACAATAATCTACTTAAGAAAAATATCTGGGGGCTGAAACAGTAGGTAGAATTGTAGAGTCATAGTCATGGAATCCATTTGGACTTCAAAGTTGACTTGTTCAAGAATCTTCATCCAACCCCCAACAAAAAACCAACAAAATCAACTAACCTGGACCTGTAGGGGCTCCCAGAGACTGAATCATCAATCAAAGAGCGTACAAAGGCTGGAACCTAGACCTTCAGCACAAAGCAGATATGTGGCTTGGTCTTCATGTGTTCCCCCAACAACTGAAGCAGAGCCTATCACTGAATCTGTTGCCTGCATATGGATCCTGTTCTCCTAACTGGGTTGCCTTTTCTAGCCTCAGCGGGAGTAGATGTGCCTAGTCTTGCACTGACTTGAAGGGCCAGGTTGGTACCCAGTGGGTGTTCCCCCTTCTCAGAGGGGAGACTGGGAGGAGAAGGACTTGATTGTGATGTGAAGTTAACATTTTTATTAAAATAATTATTTAATATAATTATCAAAGTTAATTGTTATTGTTTAATATTATTAAAAATAAATTAATTGCAAAAAAGAACTTTAGAGCACTTTAGTATTTATAAACATATTTCAGTGATTTGACAAGTTCTTGATTCTAGTTAACAAAAACATTGTTTGTTGCTTACATTCTGGATGCTTTTGCATTCTCTAACTCTCAAAAATAGGTTAGGTTATAGTAAAAGGGAAGACAGGACTACAAGATTTTGTGAATAGATAGTAAGCAGAGTCCAGAGGCTTCATAGAGGTCCTACATCAAGGAAGCTCACATCTACTCTAAGGAATTATACACCCCTTAGAATAAATGTTATACATACAGTTGCATAGGGTTTTAGAATTAGCAATTGTCTAAGTGATTGACACTGTTTTACAAATGAATATGTGAAAGCTTCAATTCATTGTGTGCACTGATGCTGAATGACTAGTTGGTTTAACAGTGCAATTAGAATTGGTTCTCTAATACCATATTCCTGCATTTATGTGACATTTTTTGATAAACTATATATTTCAATTATCCATGCCCTTTAAATACTAGATGAATTAATAATAACACTTCATATCCTTTTGGAATTGAGATAAAGTATAAATTAATAAACAAATACTATGAATAATTGTAAATTTAAAGCTAATGAAGAAACCAAGACTAAAGAGTTGAGGTGCTTCAAGTTGCTTTTTAAGCCTATAGTTTGCTGGCTATTGTCCCTCACTTCATACATGCAGTGTGCCTGTGTGTGGGGGGGAAAGAGAGACAGAGAGAAAGAGGGAGAAAGAGAGAGAGACAGACAGACAGAGACAGACAGACAGAGACAGAGAGAGACAGAGAGATCGTACATCAAATCAGTATGTGAATGGAATCTCAACAATACTTTTACTATAGTGTAGACATCTCTACACCTTTGCTGACATGTCAGGTTTAGGGTCATACTGCGGCTTTCACTTTGAAGTCTGGAAGAGTAAGTGTCCTCTACCTTTCCCATGACT
Source organism: Mastomys coucha (assembly GCF_008632895.1). Classification (NCBI taxonomy): domain Eukaryota; kingdom Metazoa; phylum Chordata; class Mammalia; order Rodentia; family Muridae; genus Mastomys; species Mastomys coucha. Next base: position 88,234,277 of record NW_022196896.1, read on the forward strand.
GTTCATATCACCTTTTTGTTCTGTGGTATCTGATCCTCTGGTCTCCAAAACACATTATGTAGCTTCTTGGGACTTGGGACCAAGTGACCTAGAGCTGTTACAAGTCCCAAGTTCCAAATGTGTGTCCTCAGACATGTAACTTGTCTTTGTGATGATTACAAATTTCCACACAAAAAATAGATGAGGTCCTATCTAGATGAAAGTGTAGATCCAAAATGAAGGTCCCATAGATTGCTCCTGGTTATGTTACCATTATCTGCAGCTTCTCACCTATAAAGAAAGCCTTTGTTTTGCTTCTGAGAGCTGCTATTATTTCACTAACACCTTGCTGAGTTTGCATCTAGCTCTGTGCCCCTGTCACTTTCCATCTCATGACCCCAATTAATTAGGAGTCTTATTTTGTGTCTTCTGACAATTTTCTCAGTACTTGATTGAAATTTGCAATTTGGGGTTCAAGCTTACATGGGAAGATAGTCCTTTAGTTATAAATTATTTTAGCAATGCAATTTAAATAGTGTTTCAGGATAAAAAGTACTTTGGATTTGCCTGTTGCCACTCCTGTGATCTGTGTTACCTAGATGTAAAGCAATCTGATTAAAGTTGGGAATTGAATTAATACTAGCTTTATTCTCTCTCCTTTAAACTTTGAAGATGAGGTACTTTCTCTTGTGAGCCAGTCTTGTTTCTGACTTGAAAGGTGCCCTGGATGCTTTATTGTTTCCATGTGTGTTTGTGCTTCTTTTAAAACAGAAATGGAAATTATAATTATATGTTTGCTATAATAGAATTATTTTCAAAACACTCATTTCTCTCTTCTTTATTTTCTTTCAGTAGTTCTCAGAAAACATTGTGTAGCCCTGGATTATTGTTGGAAATCCCTACCATTTTCTATATGAGTTTGAATAATTCAGGGCACAAAAGCAACATATGGGAACATTTTTCTCAGTTCTTAAGGAAACCAAATCCCTTTATGGCCCTGATCTTCGGGAAAACATAACGAAGAGGGAAGCTTACTCTTTTAATTAGGCTGTAGTGTGTAAGTAGCCGCTGTGCCCATAATGTGAGTTTAAGTCTTGGCATCTGATCCTAGACAAACACACTCACACCACACACATAGCAGAACTAAAGCTCCTGGTTGGCTTGGGCTCCTGATGAAGCCTTTGAATCCCCCACTACAAAGCACTTAAGCCTGTGAGGACTCCTTGTTGCTAGAAGCTCTCTCCTGCAAGCTGAAAACCAAGAGTTAAAATCACCCACAGAGCTGAGGTCATTTGCTTGGGTGAATCCATAAGTCATAATTTGGTCATTGAGTTTCATCCTATTTGTTTCTTTTGAGGCTGATCATTCAAAAGTTAGCAGCTATAGAAAGGCTTTTCTTTCTTTTCTTTTTTCTTCCCTGGGAGCCTGGTATTTTTTTCCCTGTGCAAGCTAGATGAATGATGCTGTAATTAGCTATGGTGACCTTGCTAGGCTATCATCCATCAGTCATGGCCACATAGTCAACAAAATGTGTGCTGCTTTTCTGGTATGATGGTAACTAAATCAGGACTGAGGAGGTGACAGCCCGTCTAATTTATTCTGGGCACCATTCTTCTTTTGCTATTGTTATTTTGGTTTTTATTTTAGTTTTGTTTTCAGAATAGGTAAAATGTTGCCTGAGGTGAGGGGGGTTCGGAAGGGGCAGGGACTAACAGGTTATTCACTAAATATCTAAAATGTATGTTGGAAAACGGCCAGATCGTACTAGTCAATTGAAAGAATAAATTCAATATTAATGCAGCCCAGTCCTAAGAAATACTAAATATTAATTACTACACAGGAGTAATTTTTGTTTGTATTCAGCTAAGCACAAAGCTGAATCTTGAATGTGGCTTGTCTATTGAATATGCAATTTAAAATACAAGTAGCATTGCTTCTCCCACAGAGGAATGTTGGGTGTGTTCAGAGTTCTTTCCAAGCTGAGTTCCTACCTTCTAGAAGTTTAACATGATGAGGTTTGCATAAAAAGTAGTCTTTATTCTTATAAATGGATTTTAAATAAGATATTGTTTATGAAATGATGTAATGGTATATTTTGGTGAGAATATATGGCCACCATCTCAACTTTGTCTACTTTATATCCATTTAGACAGAGATCTTAGTCTCTTCATTTTCATTTTCATTTTTCTGACTCAATTTTAGCTATCCTTTATCTCTTTTCCTTAATTTTGTACAATATATCTGTGTATATTTGTTTCACTGGTAAATGGTTTCATTTAACACTTAAGTGAACACTAAATAAAAAATTGTTTTAATAGGGTTTATATTCCACAAAACTGTAAGAGATTACCTAAAACACAGACTTTAATACTTGGTCATTTCTAGGTGTATTTTGTAAGTTGATTGTGTGACCTCTTTAAAAAAAAAAAAGAAAAAAAAAACAATTTGCCACCTCCCCTTTGGCCTCTTACCAATGCTGGACCCACACTGAGATGGAGCCTGCAGATCCTCTAATAAACAAACGGAATGAAAGGTCACCTCCCCCTGTTCACTTGATGTTAGACCCCTGGGTTTTAAGCCTCTTTTGCAGATTGCTTTTAATAGTAAGGGCAGTGAAGCTACATTTGCAAAGGCCTGGTCCCTAAGTGGTGAAGAATATCTTCAGTGACTCTGTCATATTCTGCTTTGTTGAGCACCCTGGACCAATGGTAAAAGTGATTTGTGATTTATGTTTTTTCTGGGAGAAGGAAATAACAAAAGGAAACGTGCACCTGTGAGTTCTCCTCCTTCCTTTATTTTAGCCGCAGTGTCCTGCCTTGGGAGCGCTGCAGCTCTCTGCTCTGTTCTAGCTACCTTGAGAAGCCAGGCCAATGCCGGCAGAGCTGACCTTTGCTCTGGGAGCCTGTGTTACAGGCTTAGCTCGCCGATTACAATACAGTGTTAAGTTACTTTATGGAGCAGTCCTCTTCTCCATCCAGCATTCTTAACTTCATGACGCAGGTTTGGAAACACACCTTTTAAAGATATGTGTGTGTTTGCAGTTTTCTCATTACCCTAGCCAAAATATCATAATCTACCTGATTTTCTCCTGCCATTTATATTTGGAGAGTCTTGCTTAAAATCTTACATATAATAAAGCTTTTCTATGGATATCATAAAACAAGGTTTAACCATTTGTATTTTTCCCGTGTGTGTGTGTGTGTGTGTGTGTGTGTGTGTGTGTGTGTGTGTGCGCGCACGCACGCGCGTGCATGCGTATGCGCCCAGATGGGCAAAGATAAAAAAAAAAAACCCACTAATTTAATTATTTACAGAAGATCCATCTTAAGGACAAGTCACTCAGAGTTGGATACGCTTTCATGACTGGCTCAGGACTTTCTCATTTGCTTTGACTGATAAAGCTATATGATGAATTATACTTCAGTATGTACACATTTGGTTATTTCCTTTCATGCCCTATTAGACATTTTTCTAAAATACTGATTTGGCCCAGTGAAAGTAAGAAATCCTGAAAGAGCTTGATCTCTTCGTACTCACATGCACAGCAGTAAGAATGACTGCCTTCCTGAGCCATGGCTGCTCCAGGAAGTTAGCTCTCTTTTGTTTAGCCTTTTAATGTTCAGTAGATAGAACACAGGACATCCTAGCTATTGCCACCACGCCTTGTCAGATTGCCTTTGGAACCATGCATCATACACAAACAGTGACTCTCAATCTGTCTAGGCATTGGCTTAATGAGAACATTTTACAAGCTATCAGAAAGTACCAATACCTTTCAAAAATGTCAGGATGATTCTGCTTACTAATCTGTGTGACTATGAGATGATATGAATTCCTCAGACCTCTATGGATGGAAGAAGTCTAGAACCTTGTTTTCAAGTTAAAATTAGAGAAAAGGGAAGATATGACACATCTTATTTTCCTTGGTTTATATGGACTACTTAGCTATGGCGTCTTAATGGATATGATCAAGGAAACTGAGCTTGCGTTTTGTAATTACCCAAACTCATGCAAAATTATGATACTTTTATTTGGGCTCTCAGATAATATTGTCTAGAAGAAGCTGTGACTTTAATGCTCATGTTTCTAAAAACTGTGGGAGAAATGTTGTCTCTATGATTTTAATACGCAACTTGTCCTTAAAGCATAGCCTAGCTGCACAAAGCTAGGCAGTTTGCTGTCATCTGCTGCTGGGAAACTATGAAGATCAATTAAACCTCACTTGTGTTTGTAAAATAAATAGACTTCCTACCCTAGAGATATGAATGCATGAGGCAAGCTCCTTCCTTTAGTCACAGTTCAGGAATAATGTCCTTTGACCTCGTGACTTTAGTTTGGTGTTACAGTTAACTTCCCTTTTAGTAGGGGGCTCAGCATCTGCACAGCAAACATCTGCTCTTTGGAGAAGGCTAGGCATAAGAATGTAACTATGGAAATCAATGTATTGGGTGTTCATGCTAGGAAAAAAAATGGTGGCATGCTTGTCACCAGCTTCAGTTAATCAATAATTATTTATTGATGTCTCCGGAGATGAAAAGCATTATGCAAGGCTACCAGAAAAAGATAAAATAACACAAGTCATGAACTCCTTCCCAAGCAGCTCACAATCTCTTTGACAGAAAATAAATTACTGTGTGATTCTCTTAGCTTTTTTATGATTCCATTTTTATAATTTTTGGCTGTTCGAATAGAGAGGCTACAATTACCAAACTTTATATGTGAGAAAGCCTTTGCCTTCTAAGCTAGTTCAGATGCTCATGAACTCCTCACGAGCTTGCTGATCGTCATAAACATGGCCTCCCACAGCTTTGCTAATCGTTTTGACTTTTATTTGGCTCTCGGTTCCTAGTAAAGGGAAATAAGTTTTCAGTCTATGTGTGGTTCCTCTGTCTTTGGTTTGGACAGTGAGTGACCTTAAAGCAATCAGAAATACCTCAGACCCCAAGTCTTCCCATGGTAGCCTGCAATGTCCTCTGCTGCACAAGGAGGTCTCCCGAGATGTAATGGATTGATGGATGACTATCTGTTTTCCCTTTATCCATGTATACATCCATCCCTCTTCCTGAAGACAGACACTCCAGGCCAATGTGCTCTTTTATTTCTAAACATCAAATATGGAGAGCATGCTGTTCCACTGGGGAACTCAGCAGGTATACTTTCTGCACGAATTACTTGTGTCTGAACTGAAAGAAGTCTAAGACCCACTGTGTGTGCCCCTTTTGCTGAGGATTTCCTAATTGCTGGATGGGTTTTTCCTTTCTGCAGCTTTATTATACCTCACCCTGATTTATGTGTGAAACAGACATGTTTAAGTAAATACATTTCTGTCCCATTCTTCTTTTTACTCAAAGCATTACTTTCTGGTTTTACACTGTAGTGAATGTGATCGCCTCCTGTTTAAAATTTACTACATTTTGGGCTGCAGAGGAGCATCATGGAGGATCTTATTGAGAAGATCAGTGAATAGGTTTTGTGTGCCCATTTTCATACACAAATATGTACACATGTGCCACAGTATCTGCCATACACATAGATCTTCTCAAGATTTGATTTTCTCCAGAAGAACTTTCTTGACTTTCTTACTGTCCTGTTTTAGAAATAACATTTAGCATGTGTTTGATAGTACTGAGTTGGTATCCTGATGTTTTGCCATGTCCGCAAGACAAAATTCTTAGAGGCTGGCAAGATTCTTTTCTATAATTTGTGTCTCTACATTAAGACCCAAATATTTTATATTTCCTATCTAAGGCAGTAATGAAATAATTAGGAATAGAGAGGTATGAAAATCACAGTACATATTTACTCCAAAGCAGTATGGCATTGAAATTAAAATCATAAGCCCCAAAGCAAAGCTAATTAAATATGATTCTGCCACCTGCACACTGTGCAAACTCAGGGAAGTCTCTTAACCTCACTGTGTCCATTACATCATTTGTAATCCATGAGTGGCAATGACTTGGTCGTGTTATTGTGAGCAACAAGTGAGGACATTTGTATATATACTTAGACTAGATGCTGTGAGGTAAGCAGTAGCAGAAAACTGTTAGACATTGTTGTTTTCATCAGATTTATTGGTTATTTCGAATGAAATCTCTTTATATTTATGCAGACATCTTTTCACCTGATCCTGTCTGTTTTTCTTGTTTCCCACTTTCAATTTTCCCACTCATGAAACCATAGTGTGTGTGTGTGTGTGTGTGTGTGTGTGTGTATTCAGGCATTCTATCACTTCCTTTAATCCATGAATTTAAATCTTTTGTGTGCGTTTTCCTCAAGCACACATAATAGGTAAAATAGTTTCTTAAAGACAAAACAGCAGCCAGGACATTAATCAGAATGGCTTGTGTGATGGCTGCTGGATTTGTGCAATAACTTCCCGCATGTGTTTAGAGATTTGCAGGAGAATAATTGCTGTGATCCTTTTGATCTTTATTTAACTCCAGTATTTACTCTTATATTCCCATCTTGACTTAGCATACATTTTTAAGAATATTCCTCCACTGCTGTAATGTGTGCATGCTATTTTCAAATATATTTAGAGAAAGAAACATTATTTTTTTTTACTAGCTTAAACTACTTAAAACTAGCTATCCATATTGATTACATGGTAATCATCTCCATTGAAATATAAAGATTAACAAAATACAGATTTGTGTTCAAGGTGTTCACACTCAATATATCATGTCTTGTTTCTTCTCACTGAGAGAACACACAGATGGTGTTTATATAGATAATGCACTGGCATAGTAGGGCTGATCTTTGATATCTCTGTGTATTAAGGTGGCGCTGTCTTTATTGAATAGTTCTTTCTTGCTTCTTGAAAGAATCCATTTTTTCTTTCAATTTTTGTAACTAGCAGACCATGTTGGGAGGCTCAGAACAACTATAGCTCTGGCTAGCTCTGATCATAACTATAGAGTTCCCCTAAACCCACTCCATGCTCAAGACACTCAAATAGAAAATCTCAATTGCTAGTCCACACAGATGCTGGCTTGCTATCTACCTAGCATCCCTATGAAATACTGTACCAACAAATTGTCTTGCAGTATTGTGAAAATGCTAGCTCTCATTTCACACAGACACTAACTTACTTCAGTATACAGAGTATTCAAGATAAAGCTACAAGAGTTTAATTAAGTAGAAAATGCCTCAAAACATTTTCCAATTATGTATTTTGAAATGAGTAAGAAACTGTATTGGTGCAACTAAATGATAAAAAACAATTCACTGTTATTCTTTAAATCTACAAATTTACTTGGGGACTTAATTGGTACAGAATTAACAAGACAGGAATTGGTTACTGCATAAGAGGAAAATCAGTCTGTTTCATAAATTAGAATATATTCTGTATGACTTGTCTTTCTACTAAAGATAGATTTGATTTGTTTGATTTTACTAAAGGGGAGAATTCTAGACTGCATATGTCCAAAGAGGAGAATTGATATAATTACCAAAATATAGAAAATTTGAAAATGTTTGTCCTAAGGTATATAGGTAATTGCAATTGTTTTGTCATGTTTTGCTTAGATTATTTGGATAATTGCCTCCATTTTCTCCCTGATTTAGTATAAGTAGACACAGCTTGAATTTTTGTGGGAGGCTGTTACAGATATTTTCTTAGCAGAGTCATTAAAACCCAAATGATTGATTCTACAAAACTTTGGTATAGCCATTGCATTTGGGATTGTGCAGCTGGTAGTGGGGACTGATGCATTTCACACATGACATAAGAATTTCCTTTTTGGTAGCTGCATTCTGAAATAATTTTTTGATTATCAAACCCTTAAGATATGTTTGTTTACCTTTTTGATTATAATTAACAGCATATTGTTTGGAATAACACTCCAATTTTTAAATTGAGATCTTTGTAAACAGTGTCTGAAAAGTCTTCATGAAAGTTGTTGGTTACTTTACTTATCACCACAATCAAATATCTAACTTGAAGTAGTGTAAGGAATGAACAATTTATTTAGATCCGTCGTATGAGAAGATGCAGTTCATATTGTGGAGAAGACATGGGGGCAGGATTTTGGTTGCATTTCATCTGCAGTCAGGAAGCTGAGAGAGACGAGTGCGGGTGCTCATCAAGCTTTCTCCTGTGTGGTTCCCCACCTTCCCACCATTAAGTCTAGGCCACAGCCTGTGAAATGCTGCCACTCTGTTTAGGGAAGGTCTCGGTGCATCAGTTCAACTTCTTTGGAATTGCATTCTCAGGCATGGCTAGAAGTGTGTCTCCCAGGAGTTTCTAAATCTAGTCAAGATGGCAATGGATATTAACCAATTCATCGTCTATGTTGATTGGGAAAGAAGAGCACACTAGGGAGATTATTTCCCTTAAGGAAATTATGATGTTGCATTATCAAATTCAATGAATGGGTTCAATTGATAATTCAGAGCGGAAAATTCAACTTATATGAAGAAAATTTGAGTCATGTGTTAAATAACTAAACCAGTGTCATACAAAATTTCAAGATTTGAGAAAAATTTTCATCTCATTGTAATTTAGTAGTTAAATTGGCAAAAAAAAAAAAGCTGTATTCCTTTTTTAAAGACTTGACTTGCATTATTTGACAAGTATTAATAGATTTTTGTGAAATATATTTGTAATAGTCAGGATTTTTCAATGTTCTCATTAGTCAATTGAAAATAATTAACACACTTCTCATATGTCATATGTGTGGATGGATTCATTTCACTACTTAATCACTGAAAATTTTAGAGTTTCATATTGAGGTTGAAATTGAATTTGGCAAAATGGCTTCATGGAATTTTAAAGTTAGAGCAATGTCAGCCAGAGTTCTTAGGAGCATACTTTCATTTCTCTATTTAATGAAAATGGCATTAGTATTAAAGGTAAATTTATGTATGTTAAATAAGCTAATTGGGTATTGTAAGTTATAGATTATGTGGAGAAGCACTTAATTCAGCGTCAGGGAGTGCCCTGGGCCTGGGGTTTAGAAGAGGTGCCTGCTCCTCTTACAAGACACAAATATTATGATTAAAATGAAAAGGACTGTTTGAGTACTGCATGTGGGATACCTTAATCCCACTTTCCTGCCTGCCCCAGTAGTTAAATAAGGCGGTAATGATATGGATCTGTAGTTTAAGAGCCTCAAGTGACTACTGAGCTTTGTTGGGCAGAAGGAGTGTAAGCAGCAAATGGAGACATCATCTTGGAAGTAACTCCCCTTCACCACACTTCTGCTCCCACCTCCGATGAGTTCACCACCAATGAAGCTCTACAGGCGTGGCCCTATGTGTCTGTGTGATAAGCTGCCAGGTTGAGAACCTGTCTGCCTTAGTCTTGTCCTCTCTTGTGTTTCATTTCTATGTCTTCCCTCATAGTCCATTTTTCCTTCCTCTTATATCAAATCCTTACCTCTTTCCTGCAATTCTTCCCTATTTACCATCTCTATCTACTTTTCTGCCTATGAGTTCTCTTTTCGTTAGAAACCAGACTACAAAATCACTTACCTGCTGGTGCCCACCTTTCTGAGAAATGTACTCTGTTATGTTCGATCCTGATTGAAAACTTAGTGATGGATAGATATCAAAAGAAAGGATATTCTTTATGTGATAGAAAACTTTCTCACAAATGAGTAATAAGTATAGAATGTGTACAATCACAATGCCATGAGAACATGTGTAGTTCACAAAGATGTGACCTGAAGAAAAAAGAAACACACTTTTGTGTCATTGTCCTGAACCATAGGCATACACAGAGGGTCTTGGTAAAGCTGTTTTGAGCAGCCAACTCCCAGCCTGGCCTCGGTGCAGGAAGCACTAATTCTGCCAATATAATTATACGTGAAGTCACATGACGGCCTCATGAAAACATGAAACACCTGACAAGGGCTTTGAAACTGAAGAAAGAGGCAAGGATTAAGAGTTATAGATTAGTAGCAAAGAGCTTACCTCAGGATCTCTGTGAAGGTGTCAGGCCTGCTACATCTGCTGACTTTGGAGGTAACATCTGTTTGTCAACCAGATAGAACTAGTTCCCCTCAGCTCCTTTACTTTGCCTGCTGCCAGTGCTGGTTGAAAAGATTCCTCACAGCATACAGAGAAATAAGTCCATCCAGTGTTTCACAAATATGCATAGGTAATAAAAGAATCAAAATAAACTGCCAAAACATCCTTCCTTAAACCAAGTCTATGGAACTAGGAAATGTTATGGTCAGAACCAATCAACCTTCTGTGTGATTTATCTCAGCATTGCCAACTATTAATTTGTAATGATCACCACTTTCCCTCCATTAAATCGCAGACTTGCCTTGAGCTCTCCCATCAAGTTTTGCAATACATCACATTAAATGTAAAGGCCAATATGACAGCCACTCTGATGGTGACATTCCTTTTTGTGGGGCTCAGGTCTTTCCTAGCAAGAAACTATCCAACAGTTTGTTATTACCTTAAGCACATTTATATTTCTGAAGCATGCATATGATTGTGCATTGTGGGTGCATATCAGTACTGTGAAAGGATTCTTTCTTTGCCTAGGTGAAGGCGCTTCTGTATTTCTCAGTATGTTCTGGGGAGGTTTCCTCCTAATATGATAGCAGCCAGAAGAATCATTGTGATCAGAATGACCTTTCAACGGATAATTTGACAGACACTTGATGGACAGCATTCTTCCATCTCTCAGCCAACCTTTTATCTCCTTGCCATAAAATGACGGAATGAAATTTTAACTCAAGAGATAAGATTCTCAATAGTCATTTGTTGCATATCTCCCTCAGTACAGTTCCTCAAAATTTGAAAGCCCTCTTTTTTTCAAGGTATTTTTCATTACCTGGAGAAAATGTTTCCTTTAGGGAGATATTCTAAAACAATAGTACAGGTGTTGAATCAAATTTCCCAGGTGTGTATGGGACTCTATGGTTCCTTAATACCATTGGCTTGCTGTATTAAATGGTTCTCTTGTGTCCTATAAGATGCAAGTCAACTTTCAAAGGTGCCTTTCCTCATACTAAGAGAGTAGCTTTGACTTTGACAAAAGTGTGGACTGTGGAGCACCCAGTTAAAGCATCCTGAGGAAAAAAATAAAATTAAAGCAGTTTACTGGTGAAATGAAGGCAATCAATTTGCAAATAAATGTGTTTTTAAAATGTAGCCCTGGGGTGACATGCAAATTCAGAAGACTAATATTTTCTCTGGGAAAAGGGATTTTTCTCTTGAATTCTGAAAATGGCACCAGAATGGAATGTTTGTTGATTGGTAACATACATAGTTTCATTAAGAATGTTTTTGTAGTATTAACTTTGTCAAAATATAAAAAGATTTTATGTAGTTCAGAGACACAAATTATAATGGTGTACATTGTTATTTATATGTTTCTTGAAGTATCTACTTTCTACAATGTTTATGTCTGGGCTCTGGGACATTGTCATTTTTGAGTACTGTTCTATCTTTATCCCCTGGTAGAGTGCCTGGGATAGAGCGGTGAGTCAATAAATATTCATTCAATGTATGCATGTGTGCATTCAATAAAAATAAGTATGTGCATTTTCATCTCTTTCTTTACAATTTGTCTTCAGTATTTTATACAGGGGACTTTTGGTTGGCTATTTTCAGATTGGGACTCAATTTTATGTCACTGCTTTTTACACAACCCCAAATACTAAACATATGCCAGAAAATGTAGAAACTGATTTGTCAGTTCATATGGGGAGGTGTTTCATTCCATTATTTTTTTTCCTTCTGGGAGTTCATTATGTTCTTCCAGCTGACAAGGAGAATTGAAAAGGTGACATATATAAGTCTGAAAAGAAGGGTAATTGAAATATAAAAGGAGAATCTGGGGAGAGGCACTTAGATTAGATGTTGTCATAAAGAGGGAAGGAGCAGGAGGAAAAGAATGCCCTGAGGTCAGATTAGTGTCTGTCACCTCTCAGAGGACAAGGAGCAGGGTCTGTCATCTCTCAGAGGAGGGGGAACACCCCAAAATCTTTAAAAATCAAGCAAGCAAGCAAACAAACAAACAAACAACAACAATAACAACAAAAAAAAAACACCAGCTGGCCCAGAGAAAGAAGGGGACAAAGAGCTATGTAAGCTAGGGCTAGCAGTAGACAGTAATTGATACATGTCACTCTCTGCCATCTTAGAGCTTAAATTGACATTTAGGGGTTATGGATTTGAATCCCACAGGAAGAATAAGCAATCAGTGCCTTCGTTTCCTCAAGAAACTGAATTTGTGCCTGCAAATGATGCACATGACAGGAAAAAAGCAAGTAATAGCGAAAGATGTTATGTGTAAAGGCATGGGGTACAGGTTACAAGAATTGGGACAAGCTTCCTAACCCTAACGAAGAACTAGGGAGGGAAGGTTCAGGGACGTTTTCCTAGATGAAGTGTCACATTGTCTGTGGTCTTAGAAGTGGAAATAATAGTCCAGACAAAGTCGGTAGCATTGCATGTTGAGGGAAATGAAAACAGCAGTGTATGACTATGACAAGGGAGCAGAGAGGGTGGGATCTGGGGAGAAGTCTGATGAAAGATGGCTGGAAAGTAGGAGGGAATTGATCTGAGTGGGTTGGAATGGCCAAGTTATGGAGTTATGGCACCTTCCTAGAAACTATTGAGACATGTTTATTCCTCAGATGTCAGCAAAATGCTAACTGCTAAAATTGCACTTTGGGTGTGAAAAGTGTCAGTTATGTGAGCATCTTTCTCTCATACCTTTATCAGCATGGACATCACCATTGCCTCTGAAGTCCCAAGTGTGCCCTTTGTAAGTCCCTGCTATCTTTTCCCTAGGAGAGCAATTCTTTCACTTTTCTTTATAATTAAACCACCTAGTATTATATTTATGAGAATTATATGGTTCATAGTTTTTATGAAATTTATTTGAACCTTAGGAACAGAATTATGTACTGTGGACCTTCTTTTACCTCCATATTACCTGTTATGCTATCATGTGTTGCTGGCACTCGTGTGTTTCATTGCTTATAGTTTTATAGTTTACTAAAGCTGTGCATTCATTCCAAGGTTTTACCTTATATTGATTTGTGTTAGTCAGATTTCTATTGCTAGAACAAAGATTCCTGATATAAACAACTTAAAAGAAGGGAGATTTATTTTCAAGTATACTGTTATTTCCTGGCCAGCTGTGTCAATTAATCCATGACCTGGGTTGAGACAGAATGTTGTGTGGTACATGGTAGAACAAAGCCAATGTACCATTATAGCTACTAAGGAGAAAGAAATGAGTTTGGGGACAATAACAAAATGCACCTTTAAAGGCTACAGTCATCCACTTCTTCCATGAACAAATCCATTTTTGATGCTACCTTCACTTCCTGATAGGATAACACTTGCACATGACCCAAACACATTAGCATGTCGTTCTGAAGAATCAATTCAGATCTGAATCATGATTAAAAATTCAGATCTGAATCATAATTAAAAAGTATTCTTCCCTATATGCTGGTAACATGTTTAACAGTTTTCTCTAGGAGATAATCTTAGGAATGAAACCATTGTTTCGTAGTATATCTTTCTTTTCAAATGTATTAGATAGTGTAAAATTGCTTCTCACTGTAATTTTACTAATTTTTTTAAAACCAGTAAGTAGAATTCCAGATGTTCTACATGGTCAGCAAGATTTAATGGAGCTATATTTTAAATTTTTGCCCCTTTATAGATATGAAATATTTCATTGTGCTTATGCTTAAGCATAGTAAATGTAGACATTGACCATGCAGATTGGCTTGTCTGTGATGTTCCTCTTAAGACTCTTGACCACCTTTGCACATTTCTTTCCTGATTTATAGGAATTTTTTACATGTTTGAAATATTAACTATTTGCAGTTAGTGTACACTGTACATGTCTTCTCTGGCTTGGTAATTTATCTCTCAACTCCTACGTATCTTTCAATGAACAGGAACTCGAGGCTTCAGTAGAGTCAAACATCATATTTCTCTTCATGTTTGGAAATTCCATTTTTTCCAGCAGTAATAAATTAGTGGCTCAGTTAGTGGAGTCTCAGCTTAGAATATGCAGAACTTTGGGTTCAGGCCCCAGTGATGTATTGAACAGGACATAGAGGTATCCACCTAATCCTACCACTCTGAAGTCAGGAGGGTGGAGCATTCATGTGCAGCTATATGGTGAATTTGGAATCGCTGGAGATACAAAACTCTGCCTCAACAACATATTATAACTTTGTCTCTTTAAAATTTTGACTTTTCCCATGGATATTGAGATCCATCATTTCCTCCATAAGAGATGGTTACTTTCAAGTACCATTTGTTATAAAGTTTTGTTTCTCCACCAGTTTACAGAGCTATTTCTGCCAAATTCAAATTTCTTAATATTTCTGTGCCTGTTTCTGGATGCCCTAAATTATTTCATTTGTCATTCTGTCTCTTTGTATGCTAATGCTATGCTCAAGTAATTACTGCTGCTCTGTAATAGTTTGAGAGATCCGTCACTGCAGACTCTTCATCTTCTTCAGGAATGGTCCGATTATTCTTCGCCCTTTATTCTTCCACTTACATTTTAGAACTGGCCTGTTGAATTTGATGGAAATGGGGGTGAATCAATATTTCCTTGGGACAGTGACATCCTCATAATAGTCAATCTTCATATGAAGGACCATGTCTAAACTTCTTTTCTTCTTTCATTTTCAGTAAAGGATGTGCTCATTTGAAATTGTTTCTCATTTCCCAATTTTTGTTGGTATTATAAACAATACTTACTTAATTTGTTTTTTGTTTGTTTGTTTTTGTTTTGTTTTTTTTCAAGACAGGGTTTCTCTGTGTAGCCCTGGCTGTCCTGGAACTCACTCTGTAGACCAGGCTGGCCTCGAACTCAGAAATCCACCTGCCTCTGCATCCCAAATGCTGGGATTAAAGGCATGCATCACCACTGCCCGGCTTACTTACTTAATTTGACTATGTTCTTTATTGGCATATGGAAATTAATTTGTGTGTGTGTGTGTGTGTGTGTGTGTGTGTGTGTTTGTGAGTTTGTGAGTACACATGTGTGTATATGTGTGTGTGTATGTGTTTGTATGCTTGTTTACATATATGCTGATGATGGAACTCTGGCCTCCTTACATGTTAGATTAGTCCTCTATCACTGGCCTTCCCTTCCTCCAGAGTATTCATTTGATTGTGTTTTAAGTGTTTATTTTTTTAATGTGACTGTCCTTCCTGCATATACATATGTGCATAGCATTCAGTCAGTACTCATGGGGGCCAGAAGAGAGTGATGAATCCCCCAGAACTGGAATTATAGATAGTTCTTATCAACATGAGAATGCTTATAAGTAGACCTGAATCCTTTGCAAGAACAGCAAATGTTCCTAGCCTGTGAGCTATATCACTCCAGCCCCAGGAACAAAAAGTTTCTAAAGTATATTGAATTTCTACTAGTGATTCTATACAGTCATGCCGTATCTGACTATTTAAGCCTTTGAACCACTCTATATTTTGTTAATCCTTATAGCTAGCTTTCTAGCCTGAGGATGCTAAGAGCTGCCGTGTGAGGCAGAGGCTATTAGATATTAGATGTAGGTGATGCTACTGAGCATCTTAGCAAGGATCTGCTCAGCCTTTTTCAACTTTGGGTGTGATTTTGCTATGTATTTACACATTATTTGTGTAGAATTCCTGTTATTTTATGCCTGTGTGTTACTTTGATACTTATAATTTATAGCTTGCAACATGACTATGTATGTTACAACACACTGAAATACTAGAAGTATCTTATTATTCTGAGTCAGGGTTGAGAAGTTGAGTGTATTCTCCTTTTCCTGTGAGGAGTTTTAGTAGGATCCCTTGCTGTCCCCACTTCCGTCCAAGTATAGCAATTGTAACACAGTGAGGCAAGAAGAAAGGTTCAAGGAGCAATGGGGAAATGCCAGAAGGCTTTTCCAATTGCAGAAGTTTCTGTTAATTTCTAGTCACTAATATTTTTTGTCGATTAAAAATTTTTGCTTTATATTTTTATCCCTCTATCTACTGAGATGACTAAATTGTTTTTTGCTGTCATATATTCACATGAAAAATTATTTTAATTATTTTTAAATTTATACAAATTTGCATCCCTGGGGTAATGTCCAATTGTCAATAAAGTGTTGCATGTTTAAGCATTGCTGGACTCCTTTTGCTGATTCTATTGTTCCTGGGAGCTCGGTCTCTAGGTTTTAGAATTTGTTGTTTTATTCTCCTCTCATACATCCTGACTGCCACCTATCTTTACTCCTTTCCTCCAAGTCCTCTCCTGTTTCCCATCTCCTAGCATCTACTGCTTCTCCATTTCCCTTCAAAATAGAGCAGGCCTCCCAGTGATGTCAACTGAACAGAGCATAATTTGATGCAATAAAACTAGGCATAAGCCCATTTTTCAAGACTGGAAGAGGCTGGAGGATATGGAGCCTGAGCTGGCCTTCTGTAACCAGAATAGGTTCCCAGTGGTGGAACTGGGACACCAACCAACACACACTTGCCCTGCCTGCAAGATGCACTAGATCTGTTTTTTGTTTGTTTAGTTATTTGTTTGGATTCTTTTTAGTAAGATTATTCAATAATGTCCAGTTGGAAGGTTTTCCACTTGCTGTGTTGTAAAGTTAGTTCTAGCATACAGCATAATCAGAAGTAGAGTCAGGAATGTTGTCAAGTTACCTACCTGGATAGATATCTTGGTTATAATTTATGTGTGTTGCAGTGAGTTCATATTTAGCACTTTGCAAAAAAGGTATTCTTCTAGAATCCCTTTCAGTCATATCAATACTACAGAGTTCTGGAGAACACCAAGGGGTGATGCAGATGGCTGGTTTGCCCTGTCAATGAGAAGGATTCTTAGAAATGTGACTCTGATTCCAATAATGCTGCATTTTCAGAAGTGAAAACATTCAGGATCATTTTTCCATAGTGTATACAAAGTAACTTCCTACAGAGTGTACAAAGAAACTATTAAAAATTGATTTTTGAACTTTGAAGGTGTTCTTTTTATTTTCATTGAATAAGACCAAATGCACGACACCTGTGCTATCTTCTAGAGCTGAGAACATTCCCCTGTGATGTTTAAACTTAATTCCAGAGTCCCAATACTATTGATAGTCATTCTCCTCTCCTCCTATACAGTAAAGTGCTTACTCTTAATTGCTGTAATATTCACAAGGAGGCCTTTGGAAGTGAAGGACTCTCAGCAGAAGGATAGCATTGTAAGAGGTAACGATAAAGTGGTATTAAGAAGTATCCAATTTACTTCAGTGAATTCAATATATCTTCAGAAGCACAAGGCACATGGTACCTGAACTTTTCTAGTGATAAGGGAAAAGTTTGGTATGCATTCAGAACAGAGAAACTTCAAAGTTTTACTTCAGTCTCAAAACAGTATTCAGGAAAAGTTTCCTATTTGCTTATGGGTTGCAAGGGATGATTACATTCTGAGCTCTTTCTTTAGCATTTCAGAATTGTTATCAATGACAAATATGGGTGATGATCATTTCAAAGTACTTTCTTATGTTTCTTGTGCCTTTATGGAAACACTCTGCCACTCTGGGGTAGTTACTTAAACTTCAATTGAACATTATGACATAAATCACTCTCTGACCAGAGCAGATGTCAAAGATAGAGGTGTCAGAGAAGGTCCAGCACTATCAATACTGCCTTCCTAGCACCTGGAACCACCACCTCATAGTTTGGTTCCACTGCATTAGATTTGTAAAACTGTGCTTTTAGAATGGCTGTGGCCCTGTGTTCTAGACCCTCTGAGTGGCTTAGGTGTCACATACAAAAGCTGTTGATGTTAATCAAATGTGTGTCACCTATGCTGGAGTAGGTGAGGTGCTCATGGTAGAAGATTAACCTCACCTTCTCTGTTTTTACTTAATTGGATTTCCTAAAACTCCTATGTGCGTTCTTTTACATACATGTCAATGTCTGAGTACATGACACCATGGTTCTTCCTGTAAAAACTTTTAAAAAGATGGATGAAATAGCCAACTTACAAAATTGTACATTTTTTTTAACTAAAAGAGCTGATGATTTTATTTTCACATTTCACAATATAAATGAGAACCACACTTTTTGTATCACTTCTCCCTCCAAAAGTATTATTCTCTTTGTTAGGAAGGGAAGTTTCCTTGTCATGCATCTAGTAAACACTCAGGCTCAGCACCAAGATCTCTTGGTGAAACAGAACAAGAAATACAAAATGATAAAGAGTGCTTCTGCTCTTATCTGCCTGGCCAAGTCATGCCAGGCCATGTGGGCACCATCACAGGGCGGGCAGGAGGTCTCATCATTGGAGGCCCTGGCATCATGGGCATGTGGCCTCCCATGGGTGGTCTCATCCCAGAAGCTGGTCCCACAGGCATCATCCCAGGAGGGTGGGGGGGCATCATTAGCATCATGGGAAGGCCTCCCATATGGGGTGCAGGCATCATGCCAGGCCGAGGAGGACCCAGGAGACTGGGGGTAGGTGGGATCATGGCCCCCGCAGGTGCAAGTTAGAGGAGCAGAGAACGGAGCTGGAGGGATCTTTCCTTGTTGTTTTGTTTTTTTGTTTTTTGAGGCAGGGTTTCTCTGTGTAACTCTAACTGTCCTGGAACTCACTCTGTAGACCAGGCTGGCCTCGACCTCAGAAATCCACCTGCCTCTGCCTCCCAAGTGCTGGTTAAAGGCATGCGCCACCACCGCCAGCTTGGAATCTTTCCTTGTTGAAATGCAGTCGTTGTTTTGTCAGTCAGGCTCTGGGCCTATTCTTCCATCCATTTCTGGTAATAGTCTTTCACATTCTCTTTGTGTTTCTGACCACAGCAGTGTGTCTTCCTCACAGACAGAGAATTGTGGGTAAGATACATATCACAGTAGTCACAATAAAACTTCGGCATGATGCTTCACAGCCCATTGACTACCCGGGTCCAAAATTGTACATTTTTATAGCCAAACATATAAAAGATATTTGAGAAACATTGATATTCCTATGATTACACGCTTCATTTTTTTAAGATATTTTCTTTATTTATAATTCAAATGTTCTCCCCTTTTCTGGTTTCCCCTCCAAGAACCTCCATGCCATCCCCCTGCTCACCAACCCACCCACTACCACTTCCTGGCCTTGGCATTCCCCTACACTGGGGCATAGAGCCTTCACAGGACCAAGGGTCTGTCTTCCCATTGTTGACCGACTAGGCCATCTTCTGTTACATAAGCAGCTGGAGCCATGAGTCCCACCATGTGTACTCTTTGGTTAGTGGTTGAGTCCCTGAGAGCTCTGGGGATACTGGTTAGTTCATATTGTTGTTCCTCCTATGGGGCTGCAAACCCCTTCAGCTCATTTGGTCCTTTCTCTGGCTCCTTCACTGGGGACCCTGTGCTCAGTCCAATGGTTCATTTAATCTTATTTATCAGTGATAACAGCATTGCCCTATAATCATGGGATTTTTATTTTGTTTTGTTTGGCTGATTATTATTATTATTATTATTATTATTATTATTATTATTATTATTATTATTACAGTGATTGCCTGGGTCTTCGAGCCACATGGTTTGAGATTCTGACTTCTCAAAGCTCTGCATGATGCTGTCATCAGAGGTGTTTTCCTTGAGTCATCCTATGCAGAACAATAGCTGTACCATGAGGTTTGATTTTGTTCTGAGCATATGTTTGTAGCTTCTGCTTTATTATTTTACTTCTTATGTTGCTTCACAGATGCTCATTTCCAACAGTGGGAGCAAAGCCCAGGTGCAGTAACCCTGCTAGATGCTTTCGCATTGTTAATCTATAATTGAGTTTGAGTTGGCTGAACCTCCATATCTTGAAAAAATTCAACAGAATTTTTTTTTCTACTAGTCTATTGTAGATCCAGGTAACTCATCAAAGCATGACTCCCACATTGTTGCTCTGATCTAGGGAGACAGACAGACACTTTTATTTAGTCGTGTTGGGGCAACTACTCAGAAGTATACCATGTAGATTTTGTGTTCATCCACTATGGTAAGGGTTTTTGGTGTTGGTGGTGTTTTTGGTTTTGCTTTTGTGGCAGTGGAGGGTCAGAGTGATGGATTTCATTAGCCATAGTTTAAGCATGTTAAGTGGGAACATTTGTGTTTTTATTTATTTTACCTGATATATAAAAATTATACAAATTAGTGAGGGTACCAGTGGTACTTCAATATCTATATAATATTAAATCAAGTTAGACACATCTACTGCCTCATACATGTATCATATCATTTTTTCTCATAGCCTTATCCCTCTTGTTACCTCATAGCCTTAACCCTCTTGTTGCCTCATAGTATTAAACCTCTTGTCTCATAGCCTTAGCTCTCTTGTTGTCTCATAGCCTTAGCTCTCTTGTTATCTCATAGCCTTAGACCTCTTGTTACCTCATAGCCTTAACCCTCTTGTTGTTTTATAGCCTTAGCCCTCTTGTTGTCTCATAGCCTTAGCCCTCTTGTTGTCTCATAGCCTTAGCCCTCTTGTTATCTCATAGCCTTAACCCTCTTGTTGCCTCATAGCCTTCAACCTCTTGTCTCCTAACTTTAGCTCTCTTGTTATCTCATAGCCTTAAACCTTTTGCTGTCTTATAGCCTTAACTCTCTTGTTGCCTCATAGCCTTAGCCCTCTTGTAGTCTCAAAGCCTTAGCTCTCTTGTTGCCTCATAGGCTTAGCCCTCTTGTTGTCTCCTAGGCTTAGTCCTCTTGTTGTCTCAGAGCCTTAGCCCTCTTGTTATCTCATAGCCTTAGCCCTCTTGTTGTCTCATAGCCTTAGCCCTCTTGTT
>NW_022196896.1:88255441-88271284 GCF_008632895.1 Mastomys coucha
CCCTCTTGTTGTCTCATAGCCTTAGCCCTCTTGTTGTCTCATAGCCTTAGCCCTCTTGTTGTCTCAGATCCTTAGTCTTCTTGTTGTCTCAGAGCCTTAGTCCTCTTGTCTCTGTTTTCTCATATTTGCTCCCAGACCCCTGCCACATTGCCTCACAGGCCTCCTTGTTGCTGCTTACAAATGCTCCATTACCTTTTGGCTTTGTCACAGACCCATATCACTAAGTATCTCACCCACCATTTAACCTGTTCCTCAAAAATCACCTTCTCTGTGAATCCCACCTAGCCACCTTTAAAACTGTCATCTAGTCTGCTTTTATACTCTTGTCCTGTATACAAATTCAAGAAAGCTCAGCTTTCCATTTGGCTTTGCTTTTGTGGCATCCCCAATACCATGAATACTTTTTAGCACATAGCAAACTAGTCATAAACATTTTGTGGGAGGGGTACAATTTTGAGAGAGTTATAAATTGTCATTTAATAAATAAAATCAGTTTTGCCCATCGACTCTTTCCCAAGCCTTCATAATGTAAACCTGCTGTATGCTATGACTTGTTTATTGTGGTCTTTTAAAGTGGCTAGTTTGTGAAATAGTTTCTAGTAGACCATCAATATACATTAAAGGGATATCCAAACTAGAGTGGTAGGAGGAAGGCATGAGACTTTCTCCTTTACCATCTATACTGGACCTCAGAAACAGACTTAAGGAGAAACCTAGGCAATTTCATAGTGAGGCTAGCTTAGGGGTTAAGCACTGAAAGAGCTATATCCTTATTAAGGCTTAGGATATCACTGTTTTCCCTCTTGGAGTTGCCCCCATTAGGGATTCAGCCCTGGGGGCTCTTTTCTTCATCTCATGGAGAAAGCTAGGGCAGAGAATATTTAATCACATCCATATTGTCAGTGGGAATGATGAGCTATAGCCTGCATGTTCTACTCTGGGCTCCAGCTTCTATAGTAGCTCTCTCCCTCTGAGCTGGTAAATTGAAGAGCGAGGATTTGGGAGGCTGGATGTTATTATTTTTTTAAAGGTTGTGTTATAAAAGTAAATGAAATCTATATTTTATCATTTCAATTCAGGCCCTAAGCATGCACAGTAGTTACCTTTCATGAAATGTTCTCTCAGTAATGCTATTTCAGTGGCCTCAGTAATGAAGCTCTGATTTGCATCGCTATTCTGAGAACTTTCTGACAATGCCAAGGGAATATGAAGGCAGAAGGAAATGAAGTGATGGGGATGTGTGGCCATTGTGAGAGACAATGAGGTGCCAAGGCAATGGCACAGCCATAATAGTTTCATAAATTAAATTAAGATACATATGGCAAATAGATATTGCATTTCTCTTTATTATCCCTCCAAATTCATGAGGGCAACTATTAGGATTAAAAACAGCAATTAGATAGTATGTACCTCAGCTGAAATGAGATGTGCTGTTCTTGGCTTCCACCAGATGTGCCCTTGACATTCCTGGTACATTGACTTCAGCATTTGGTCTCTGCTTGATAAACTTGGGAGTCTTGGTGCTGCTCTCTTCTCTCCTTCTGAAGTAGAATTTCTGTTGAGAGCTAGTCTAAGTCGTTTAAGCCTCACTGTTTCATTGTGTAGTGGATCCTCTGTTTTTAAGTTCAGTTCTTCTATAGTCAAGATTTGGTTGATTTATCTCTCTGCCTCATCCAACTCCTCTCTTTTAGTCTTTGTTTCTTTTTCCTGTTTTGTATTTATTGTCAGACTATTAAGAATATTATTGGTGAAATTTCTCAAAGTATGGAAAGCCATCATATGGCCTTGCTTAACATTAGGCAGTCTTTCTCCTTAAATGCTTTCATTTGTTTGATTGTTTGAGTCAGGTCTTATTTTATAGCCTGTGCTGGCCTCAAACACACGACCATCATATTTAATCACCTCTTCCCTAGTGCTTGGATTATAGAAATATATCATCATCTATATCTGGCAAATTTTAAGCTTTTCAGAATGAGAGAGAACATCTCTTCTTTTTCTGTAAAATGAGGCCAAATAATACATCCCAGGTGGTGGGGTGAGCAAGTAAGATGTGGCACAGATGCCAGTGGAGTGAAGGAAAAGTATCATTGGCTTGTTCTAAGGGCATCAAACTGCAAATGCTGTCCCCTTTTTCATACCTTTTTTTAAAAGTAGTAGATAGTATGAGGCAATATGTGCTTAGTGTGGGAGGATGTCAAGTAAGATCACCAACCTAAAGAAGAGAATAGCTGTTATTGTAATCTGTGTTCACAACCAGAAGCCTAAGCACACTGTTTGGATCTTTTTCAGTGTTGCTGGAGGTCAGGTACAGAGTGTTGTGTATACCAGCCAACTGCTCTGCCACCAACTTGACCATTTCACAATGTTAAATATTTAAGTAGCACAAATGTTAGTGTTACCTTCATGCCTTTGAATATCCCAAATGCCTCTGTTTCCTCAAAGAAGAAAGCTACATCAAAGTGGAAGTGAGTATATAAGTCTATCATTTAAAGATGTGATATGCATCTTTTTAACCTGCTTTATATAAAAAATTTTTTCGCAACTATCATACTTCATTCCAGGCACTGTCTTTTATTTAACTTATTGTCTTAGAAGTTTACTTTTTCCTACTTTATCTCTGTTATTACAACTAGTCATTATGTCGCTTGGACAATTACTTTGATTTCTGAAATGTGTGTCATGTCCTTTATCCTTGATTGTCACAGTAGCTATGCAGGCTGCTTTGAAGCCACAGTTATCTCTGTCACCCTCTCTGACACAGAATCGCTATCTCTTACTCTGAGACTAATTACATGAATCACATGAAGTAGCATAGCTAGAGTATTATCACTAGATTGTAATTTCTCATCTTCCTGTCTTTTTCTTGTCCAGTGTCCTTTCCCCCACATCTTTAACATATTAGGCATTTCTGTCCTGTACTGTGCTAGGACTTGGATTGTTGGATTTTCTCTGTCTCTTTTATTTTTGTATATCTAGTCTAGGGATGTATAAAATTGATTTACATTTATTATTTAGCTTCACTAAGTTTAATAGTAGAATAGTTAAGTATAAAACATGAAAACTAAAAACGGAGCTTTCAAAAAATACCTTTCTACATACAATATTAGTGTTAGTGTCAAAGGCTAATGGACTGAAGGCAGAGAAAGGGACAGTCCATAATTTGTAATGACCAAAATAACAAGTTTGATCTGAAGGCATGGCTACCAGAAGCCTTGAACTTTCTAGCTAGAACTGATAATTCTCATGGGTAACATCTCCTCTTCTACCAAAAAAGGTGGGGTTATGAAACAGCTATAGCAATCCTTCACTGAAGTGACATACAGTTAGTGTTTTTTTTTATTAGACAAACATGGAGGAAGTTAGACAGATTTCCTCAATAATTTCATTTGTCTCCAGATTTGAAGCCACATCTCATCCTTAGAAAGCCTCAGGTCAGCTGTGGCGTGGGAGGCACCACCCTGTCTCCTATTTCCATTTACTTATTGTTAAAGGATTGGGCACATGTTTTAAAGGCACTGTGGTTTTGCTTTGGTTTTGATATGTACATGTTCAAAATCATAGTGCGTGTATGGTGATTTTATTTTGTTTTGTGAAGGATAGAAATTTGTGTTCAGATCTTTCAGCCCCATATTTACTTCCTCACATAGGAAGGACAGTGTTATTTTCTTCTCTCTGTTTTCCTTGTATCTTTTCCAACGTATTTTTATCTACAAATTTGAAGTTTAATCAATAGACAAAAGACAAAAAAAAACCCTAAAAGTCCAATACTAGTTCACAGGTGTAATGAAAATGTGTAGTACTGCTCAAAACTGCTTGTCAAGAAAGTTACCCTCTATTTTCTGTGGTACTGGCCTATTTCCTTTGGGTGCCTCTTTTTTCCAATTCAAAATACTATCTTTTGCTTTCTAAAAAATGGAGAAAGAGTATTTACAACCCAAAGGACAGTGAGGCTATTCCTGCACAGGTCTATCTCTCCCCATCCTCCTGGCTCCTCCCTACATCCTTCTCTAAGTTGCAATGTTTGTACCCACCCCCACGTTTGTGTCCAGCCACAATACTGAGAATTTCCGTGACTTTTCTCCAATGTTGAGCCTACTTTACTGGATACTCATAGATTCTCATTTCTGGTTTTATTCTTTCAGTTTTGTGAAGCCAACTTTTCAGTAGCATTCATAAAAATAGGTTACATGAGAGAAAAGGATTCCGTCATTCTGCCTTCACACTTCCATTTATAGTGTGGCTGCTTTACCTAATTCTAGGCTGGAGATCTTTGCCCCTGATCAAGGAGCTATGGCTTTTCCTTATAGCCCTGATAGGTGCTCTCTTCCTCCTGCCTCATTCCATATGCTGCAACTGCGATTTTATTCATTTCTTTCTCCCCCAAATGCTTTACCCAAGTGTTCTGACAAAGCTGCAGTGTGCATATTATCACATCTATGCATTTTCAATGTAGATATGCATAGAATACCTTGCTTAGGGTCCTGTGACTCAATATATTCTTCTCATATTATCTATATAACTTGTAAATTTCCTCTTCAGAATCTTTTCTTCTTTTATTTTTGAGATTTTCCTCAATTGCCTATTATCCTTACCAGTCTATTCATATCTGAGAAAAATTCCTGATGATTTCAGGTGTCTCAAGTATGAGGTCTGGTGTAGTATGGAAGTGGCATCCCCTTGATCTGTATTTCAGTGAAAACACACAAATTTGTTTTCTGTTAGCTATATGTAGTTGTCTACAAATTATTCAAAACTCTAGAGATTTAAAAGAAAACCCTTTACTGAATTTTTCTTTTATGTTTTGTTATGTTTTGTTGTTTTCGTTGCTGTTTTGGTATCAGCAATGCAAGGCAGTGAATGGCTTGATGAATGGCTTAGATTTTTTTCAAGAGTCCCGAGAAAGCAATGGGCTAGATGTATCTTAAGGCTGGGCCAGGGATTCAAACTCAAAACCTAAGAAAATGTTGTGGATCTTTAGTTCCTCATCACTAGGTTATACCTACGGGGCTACTATACCTATGGGAGTTTGTCTGATGAGTTTCCCCAGAACAGGACTCTAAGCATACTGCAAAAACAGCAAAGCAGCCCATAGCTTAATATCCAAAGAGACATAGCAAGATGTTCTGTCATAGGTTATTTATCACACATACCAACCCTAGCCCTGTGTAAAAATAACTCCAACCTCTGAAACCTGGAGGTGGGATGAAACACATGGTGTTAGAAGCAGGCTCTAACCAATTGTTTGTGTGTTTATGATCAGCTTCCACAAAGAAATGTTTCTGATGATCTGTATCTAAAGTGTTAAGAATATATATTAAAACACTGGTGCTCCAGCTTGAGAGAGTAAAAGTTGTATTCTTCAGCATTCAGACATTGACTTAGTTCTTCAGTTCCCTCCTGCAGTGCTTACTGACTACCCTCTCCATTATTCATGCCCTCTATCTCCCCTCTTAGAGCCATTGGGCCACACAGATTCTGCCCTGAGTTATGATCCGAGCCATAAGAGAAGGGTTGAACAACTCTTTCAGGAACACACATACTGCTAGAAGGAAATGTGATGACTTCCACCTGGGCATATTATGTTCTGGCTGGAGGTTTCTGTCAATCCTCTAGCCAGAATGCCACATGTGTCTTCCAAGTCACCCATTTCTTCTGGCTTGGTTTGAATCTCCAGAGACTGGGTGGCCACCAAAACCTTGCCTAGCATTAGGCTTCATCTTTGTGATTAAAAAAAAAATTATGGTGGACTCCTCTATTTCACCTCTCCAACATATCACTGTCTGCTGTGGTTTTCACTCTGGTGTTTATCTTTTGGAAGGTTTAACTTGACTTGGAGTGACAGGGCTGGATTCCTGTATTAGCCTACTACTTAGTATGTTTCCATTTTCCTCGGCTTGTACAATCTCAATATAGACCTTGATAGTGCTTCTCTCAAAGTGTATTTGGGAGGAGGAATGGAGAATGTTAACAGAGCAGTCAGCTTATCCTGCCTAAAGCTCTGAGAAGAGCATAGACTAGACCTTGCTTACTGGAACTTCTTTGGTATCTGGCCACTTTGGAATGTGCATTTAGAAGAAAAGGAAGGGCAGATGTTCAGGAGTATAATGTCTAGAGTTGGCTCTAGGGATTTGGGTTTTATCTTGGACTATTCCTTAAAATACCTCTCACAGCAAACACTGTATTAAACAACCATGTTAACAAGTAGCATTTTAACTGTACCAGTGACTTAAGAATATCTGTATTTGCTTTTAGTTTTTAGTGTTTAAACTTGTATAAACCTTACAGTGTTGGGATCTCGAAAAGAAATGTCATACATGAGTTAGAAATTTCTACCACCATTCTTCAAGGTTAAGCCCCTGAAGCCCTTCCATAGATGAGCCATTACACTGCTGGATCTCAGACACCCGGGGACTGTTCCTGACCATCCATGTGAAATCCTTTCCAAAATGCAGCTAGTTCTTTGAAAGCCAGTATACCCGTGCCTCCCGGCAGAAACAAGATATAAATCAGATAGTGAATTTTCAGGGTTTTTTTGCTGATGGACATAAAATGAAAAGTGATGCTTACTCATACATGGCTCCTACCCACCCAGACCAAGGCCCAGCCTTTCCCCTCTTGAATTCAGCATGAGTTTCCACTCCAGTGTGTATACACAACAGTAGGTGGCCATTCTTCTGGGACTTTCCTAGAAGGTACAATGCACCCTGGATTTCATTTACTTCATTCTTTTTCTTAGAATTCCACTGTAAGTTTGTCTTTTCGTTCTCTGACTCCTTCTGTTCATGTTTCCTTTTTTTAAAATTCATAATTGACAGTGGTAGCTTAATTGTTCAAATAAGCATCTCTAGAGCAGTAAAGTTATTTCCCTCTCAGACTCTCTTGTATGTAAATGTCCATTGGGGCTGCCTGGATTTCAGCAGGAGAAAAGAACTTCTCTTTGTCCTTATCTGCCCTTGCTTAATCGCAGCATCACTGACATTTATGCTGAAGACCACTATTGTGGCATGGCAGTTCTGTGCAGCTAGCAATAAAGAACACAGGGCAGGAGACTTAGCTGGCTATATTACTTGCATTCAGTGTTGTTGTGACAGAACACCTGACAGAAGCAATTTACTGCAAGGGAGGAGTGTTCAGTTCTGGATCAGAACTCAGAAGGTGTAGTCTGTCATGACAGGGAAGTGGCACAGTTGTAATAGCTGATCACACAGTGGTCACTAGCCAGAAAGCAGATAGACCAGACCTGGAAGTGGATATTAACACCCCCAAACTTTACCTCTAGTGACTGAGGTCCTTCAGCAAGTTGGTTAGTAACCCCCCAAAGGCTTGCTTCCAGTAAATGAGATCCTTCAGCAAGGTCCTACCTCTTAAGAGTCGCACAACCTGCTAGGCAGCACCACTAGCTAGGTACAGAGTGTTCCAGTTTACTGGCCTATACAGAGACATTTCTTATTTAAACTGTAACTATTCCCATCCACTAGATACTCTTAATACCCACACAAGAGCTACAACCAAAATGTGTTGGTCATTATCATATGTCCTAGTAGTTGGGATGCAAGTAGAGAATCCTCCTGATATAGTGGAACTCACCTTAAGCCATGATCTGAGCTTGCCTGCAAATCACTGTGGGTGGGAGTGGGGCAGAGTGAGAAGAGTAATGAATCTAACACAATCTTGCTAAAAGATACAGGAGAGAGAAAGAAAGAGGAAAAAAAATTCTTGAGAGGTGATTGACAGCTCTGTGACTCAGTAGCTGCCTGTCTGTGGTCAGCATCAAAGGTTGAAAAACATTTTAAATGAGCAACTGATGAGGCACCACTGGGCCATGGGGCAGAGCTCCTGTGGGGTAGTGGGAAGAGACATGACCTGTTCTGTCAGAGTCGTGGACCCACAGTCGATAGAAGTAAGCAGTGAACAATTTAGACACTTTGAGAACCATGTCACCCTACTGTGAAACCTGCAGGCCGAGGAACATTTCATCTGTCACTTTATCTCTTGGTCCTGTCTGTGCCTCTAAATTACCCTTCCTGACAGTCTGGCTGCAGACTCGTTGATTTCAAGTGTCTTTCTAATCAACTTCCATCCTGGACTTTGGGACGGGCTCAGGACAGCCTTTGGATAGTCTCACCAGCATGCTGAGGGCTTTAAATAAAGTCAAAGTAAGACTCAAAGCGTATCACAAAATAAAAATAAAAATAGTTCTGTTTTTATTCCATTGCTAATACCTGATGTCCATTTAAAATAATACTGTAACACCAGAAATTCCCCAACTGTCGACTTACGGGCACAGCCACTTTAACGTCTCTGCAGGTGCAAGTCAATTTCTGTCATTCTGCATTTGTGATTCTGATGTCTGCCTGTCACACATGCAGTTATTAAAGTCCACAGGGTGGAAGTTTCTCCTTATCTGTAGGTCTCAGGTACAGAGCATGAGGGGGTGGCTGCAGCAAAGAAACTGAGATCTCAGTTCCAACCAGGGCTCCCCAGTGTGCAGGCTGAGGAGATGGCTTGAGTAACACCACTTGTTAGCATATGCTTTAAGGCTTTAACAAATGATGTTTCTGGTGGGGACATTTGCCAGCCTACCCAAATGTACACATACTTAGAATGATGTGGGTTGTTTTGTTTTGTCTTGTTTTTTTTTTTTTTTTTTAAGCCACCTATTCATCAGATTGACATTGAATGATACTTCTGTGGCAGGAAGGTGCTAGGCTAGGCATACAGGATACATCAGGGAAATGCAGCCCGTGTGCTAGTCTTGCTCATAGCATGATGGAGATATAGAACTTAACATGCATAGCTGCAAGGTTGGTAAAGTACTGGAGAGGTAAAAGTATTGCATATATCAAGCAAAGCTGGAGAAGATCTCTCTGCAAAGAAACAATAATCCTTTAAACAGAAGCATTGTCACTGTCATGGACTATCCCATGTTGACTGTGTATATATTTTTAGCACATTATAGTATACTGTTATATTTACTTGTGAAGTTTCTTGGCTAAATAGAGGCTGAGTTTGTAAAGCATAAGGATTGTGTCTTATCCGTCTTGGTGTAATCTAGTTGAGCTTCATAACAAGTAGGTGTTGACGAATATTGGAGCATGCAAGTGAATGGTTGAAGTGAATAAATCAATGAATGAATGAACTGGAAGATGTCCTAATGTCTCCTTTGTTCTTTGTATCCATAATTTTGCATCCCACAATGAGAACCTTTTCCATCTGCTTGACTTCTTAGTCCAAGTGAGACGTTGTTTTCTCTAGAATGACTCTTCCTATTGGAGTGCACATGCCCAGGATCAAGCATGATGTCTGCCACAGAGATGTCAAGAAATGGTGAAAGATAGACAAAATGATAGAGAGAGAGATGGGGTGGGGGGAGCACTATCCTCTTACGGTGACACTTTTCTATCTAAACCTGCTTGCTAATCTTTACATCTTTGCCTATCTACCAGTTTCTCTAGTCTACCCAAGTTCCCAACTCCAAACAATCACATCTAACTTCAATTTCCTGGAAATGAAAAAAAAAAAATGATTGTAATGTCTAAAATAAAGTTGTCTCTGTCTGGCCAAACCAACATTATCTCCTTAGCACTAAGATAATATTCTTTTCTTTCATTTCTCAATATGCTGTCCTCTACTATAGAATTTAAGTTATCTCTTAAAATGGACAATCATTGTAGACACCTAACTATGTGTTATCTACAAAGATCGATGTGAGTTGACTTCTTACTAAGGAAATTTTGTGTAGCCATTCAACATTTGAAATGAAAATGTTAGAATTCTGGTTTTCACTGGATCAAGAATCTCAGTAAACCATAAAGGACTCCAGGAATCCCAGAATGTTCTCCAGGGTGCTGCTGAGACCAAAGGTGCCTGCCTGACTTCTCAGCTCTCTTTCTCTGGTTTCTTTGAGCATACTGCTGTACATATTGGTGTATAGTGTGTATATCTTGGGTTGCTGAACTTCAGACTTTCCCTGTAGCCTGCTTTCTTTCTTGCCTGACTCAATTGCGTTCTTGAATAGCTCAAATGGTGTAGGTAAGTAAATGAGACAAATGAACAATAGAGCAAATGATGTAATATTGACTTCCAGGCCAGTCCTTTAGCCATGGGAAGAATCTGGAGAAATAAGCACTTACTAGAGACAGAAGAGGCACTAGACTAATTTATGGAGGTTTGGGGAATTATGAGTTACAGATAGTAGTAAAGGGAGAAAAATGATTCAATTAATCCTACATTAAGATTTAGTCAAAAGCTTATGGTGTATAAGAAAGCTCTGGTAATAAATAGGGAGCTCTTATGAACCTAGCTTGAATTATAAAGCCAACCTGAAAATGTCATATCACCCTTGTAGATTCCATACTATGGAGACTATACCCAGTGTTAATGATTGGGAGCCATAAAAGTATGTAGGGTCATTTTAAAATAAGTAACTTACAGCTAACTATGTTATAGCAAGTTTTTGAAACACTTTTTGTTATTGTGTGAAGATCTTTGTCTTTGAGTGAATTTATCTCCATTTCTCATAACTCAATTATAATTAATAATGCTTACTATTTAATGAAGAGACAAAAGCATAGCAATGTTAATCTGTTTGCTAAGAGTTGTATATATTCTCCTAAATGTGGCTCAGAGGATTTGACTTCAGGTCTCTCTTAACATTCTTCTCTAAGAATGCAGATTGGAAAAACTGATTAGACCCGGTTTTGTGCAATTATTGTCAGTATTATGAAGAAGATGTGAAGCCATGCTTGTTACTCTGAACTTCTCACAAATCATTCAATGACTAGAATGCCTCACTTCAAGATACTGATCCTGGAGTGCTGCTTGTAGAAACACGCGGGTGTCCTTTCAAGAGATATGAACCTTATTGTGGCTTGCGATGAGTCTGAAAATCCTTTGATCATTTAATATTCTAAGTAAAAAAGGCTGGCTTACATTCAGACACAAAACATACAATTGTATTAATTTACTCAAGCTAAATAGATTCCAAGGTCAAACTTCATGAAAAGCAGTTGTGGGAGAAATATCAGCTACAGGAAATGGGCTCAGAGGCAGCTTGCTTGGGAAGTCTACTCAGGAGACCAAATCCTGGGGTCCAAGGTTACTTATTGCAAAGAGAATTAAACAAAAGCAATTGATTATTCATAAGGGATATTTTCATTAAGCTTGGGCAGCTTGATGAATTGTTCTATCCACTGAAGGTTTTTTCCTATCTAAATATCCTTGATTAGGTGTTTAGGAGCAAGCTTCCCCCCATCCCCAGCAGACCTGTGCAAATAATCTGCGAATTCTTCCTCTTCTGCCTCCTGCCTCCCACCTCCCAACCCTGCTCTCTCCTCTCCAGGGAGGCTACATCTAGAAGCCCCTGTGATGGGAAAGAAGGACAAGTGTAGGTAATAGACTTATGCAGACCTGGCTGCTTTCTTACCCTCTGCTCCCTTGTGACCTTTGAATGTTTGCCAAATTTCATTCCTTCCTCATGTCTCCTCCTTTGTGAAGCTAACGGTCACATCTATATTTACAGAGGTCTGGGGATTGGCAGTATGTCTACAAAGTGTATAAAGGTGTGTCTAGTGGCAGCTATCCAATGTCAGGTTGCAAATGCTTATGGGTGCAGGGCCCATTCCAAGGCAGACAGCACCATGTTCACTCATGGATGGATACCAGGCTGATCATTGTTGCTG
The DNA here is from genome assembly GCF_008632895.1 of Mastomys coucha. Classification (NCBI taxonomy): domain Eukaryota; kingdom Metazoa; phylum Chordata; class Mammalia; order Rodentia; family Muridae; genus Mastomys; species Mastomys coucha. Next base: position 88,267,123 of record NW_022196896.1, read on the forward strand.
GACATATCATGCTCTGCCAGGAAAAAAATGTATATATAATTCAGTGAAGAAAAATATTTCTTAAAGCCCAGTTCAATCCCAACCCTTGCTTGGGAAAATCTATCCAGGCGGTTTTGGCAAGCTGGCTAGCTCATCTGGTACTTTCCTGGTCAAGGCTATTTGAGAAGACAGATGAACCCATCTGTTATGGTTGTTTGCTTTCTTCTTTCTTCTTTTAGAGTAGCATTTCTTAAACTTTAATTGTGAGATCCATCTGGTATAGCCTTCCACTTGTGGAGTGTTTTCAGCTTCCAAAAGGCTCTGCCCTCCTCTGGATTGTTCTCTTTTGAATGACACCAGTATTTTGCCTGGCTTTGCATAACATAACAGAGGGTCTTTAATTTACTGAGTCTTCCTTTCCTGTTTCATCCAACTTAACTTAAGAGCATTAACCCATTTGTTGTCTTAAATTCTTGATAGGCTAAATGAAGCAGCCTCAGCCACTGGCATGCTATCCTAATCCAGGCCTTCTCACAGGGGGACACGAAGGAAGACAGGACCACTGACATAAACAATGAGGTCAAAAGGAGAGCTGACAAGAGGCTCAGATAAGTGTAATTTACTACATAGATAGTATATAGGCAGGAGTGATTCTTCCTCTTGAAGATAAGGAGCCTGTTTTCTTCTTTGGAAATCAATGCATTTTAATAATACCACAAGATTAAGTTTACTCCTCAGGTGTTTACTGAATGTAAGCTGTTGCCAGGCACTGCAGTCAGTTCCTAGTGTAAACAGAAGTATCTGGGATCTATTAAGGCATCCCCGGCTGGCGTTATAAACAGGTGTGATATGTCTAGGCAAACAGAGTCTACCAATTTACCTGCAGAAGCCTTTTTTCTACTGACCATCCAGTATGAAATGTGATCACTACATTCGGGAGGAAGGATAGAAGTGAGGGACCTACTCACTATATGAATATGGCAGAATCTCAGAACCTTGGTTGGAAGTAACACACTCTACTTGGTGTGTAGCTAATGCATATGCTAGTTAATCAAATATCAATAAAACATTACCTTGTTCTGTTTCATTTATATGGGATATTTTGCCTGGCCATTGAGTTGTACTGGTGAAGCCATTTCCATTACAAACTCTCACCTACAGCAACTGCAGCCTAAAGGAGCGGGGCACTCAGTATTCATACAAGAAAGGTGATGTGTAGTCTAAATCACCAGAATGAATAGTTCTATTTTACTAAACATCTTAATGAGATATACTTTCTAACATATAATTTACTACTTGAAACATACAGTTCAGTGGGTTTTAATATATTTTGAGATTTATGAAATGACCATTACAATAATCTCTAAAACATTTACAAAAAAAAAAAAAAGAAAGAAAAAAAGAAAAAAAAACTAAAGAAATGGTGTTTCTCTTAGCTCGTTCCCCATCAAGTACTAATCTACTTTTAGGCTCTAGGCATCTGCCTGTTCAGGACATGTCATGCAAGTAAACTCATAATGCATGACCCTTTCTGACTACCCTTGTTCACTTAACAAGAGCATTGACCCATTTGTTGTACCTGTTGGTATTTCATTTCTTCTTACTGATAAATCATATTTGTAGATATAACCATCTTTTTTATCCATATATAAGTTAAGGGACATTAGTCAATTTTGACCACTGTTTATCTGTTAATAATAGTGATGTTGCAAAATTTATACACAGATTTTTTATAGACCTGTTTTCTTGTTCTCTCTCTCTGTCTTTCTTTCTCTGTCTCTCTCTGTCTCTCTGTCTCTGTCTCTCTCTGTATCTCTCTCTCTCTCTCTCAAACACACACACACACACACACACACACACACACACACACACACAATGAGAATGGAATGGAATTGCCATTTCACAAGGCAACTCTGTATTCAGTCACTTGAGGAACGGGTATACTGTTACCTAAAGCTTGGCACCACTTTACCTTCAGTGAACTAACTCAGAGTCCAGTCTTTTCTTATCTCTATCAGCAATTGTTGCTATTTGCCACTCTAGCAGAAGGGAATATATTAATTTTTTTTAAAACCCAGAGTAGCATGAATGATTCTTGAAGGAAATGTATTCAAGGAACACAAACAGAAACTCAGGGAAAGTCACAAGAGAGAGTGAGAAAGACAGCAGAGATCTGTCAGAGTCTGAATTAGTTAGGAACCATTCAAGAGACTAGGCCTTAGCAGTCAGGCTGAGTCTGTAGAAGTGCCCATTGTCTTCATTAGAGCCAAGGCACAGCATTAAGGTGTTCAACTCAGTAGTGTTCAAGGGAAAGTCTGGATGTGTGCGATTGAAGATTACTCATTGCCTGCACCCAGCTCTTGCAGTCAGCTGCCTCTTCAGTCTACTGAGAGTGGTTGGTGTAACCTTTACTGTTACACCTCAACTGTTATACCATCATGACACTGTTACTGCTGTTGTATCCATCCATTGCCAACCTTGTTTTTCTGAATCGTCTATTGATTTTATAGTTCACTTTATATTCAGTGGCTTCTACTTTCCATTTATCTAGATTCTGCTCTCAAGGCTAGTTGGCATCTGGTCCACCAGCATCAGGTCCTTGGGCTACAGACAATCTACAGAATCCTCTCCACTCTTTGCATAGCACTTAAGAGAGCTGCGTTATTCAGCCTGGTACTGAGCGATAAAATTATCACAGATTGCTTGCATTATTTTATGTGTGGTTTCAAGTATCCCAGTGTGTTCCTTGAGGAGCAGGGATGGGTTTATATTACTTAATGTTACCTGGAAAACCAGAGATAGAACCAGTGCACAGTGCACAGTACACCGTTGTTGAATTAAATTAAAGAGTTCTTCTGTTTCTAAATTCCTCTTAGAATTTTACAAATGAAAATAGGTTCTCACTGGCATTTAGGGAAAACCCCACCATTCTCGTGAATTCACTAGTTACAAAAAGGGAAGTAATTAATTTTATATTTTAAATTAAAATTAAGGTTGTTTCTTGATCAGTGTATATTGAAAATTATAGTAGTTTATATTTCTTGTAATCTATGCATGAAAATTTGTTGCATATAGGAGATTTATCTTGGAAATCTTTTCTTTGTATTGTCAAAACTAGCTAAATATATTGACTTCAGTTACCACTTTCCTTCCAGAGTTAAAGGCGAAGGTTCGCCGGGTGAGATGCCTCACTTTGGAACTTCATTGCGGGGTTGCCCCTGGGGTTAGCCTTCTGCAACATTGTATTCCACTTCTGTCCCTAAACTCTCAACCTGAAATCAGAGATGGGCAAAGTCAAGCAAACAAGGCAAAGGTTAATATGGACAGCCTAATGGTAAACAGGTGGGAACCATCAGCCTGAAGCAGGGTCCCCTGGAGGCCATCCCTTCAGAGATCCGTAACCACTTGAACTGGAAATCTGACCAGGAAGAAATCCCTCAGCGGCCTCGCCTTGGAGCACCTCAGCTGAAAGGGTGGCAGAGTTCAGAGGGAGGTGATAGGAGCCGAAGGGACAGTAGGGCAGAGAAAGCACCATTCACTTCTGCATTGCCTCCAGTTGCTAAACCTCACGTCACAAAGGAGGCAAATGTGAGCAGTTCCAAGTTAGTCCAGAGAAGTAGACTTGCCTGTAGTGAGGAAGAGAGTCGTCACACCAGCTGAACTTCAGGTTTCTATCTCTTAGAGCACGAGCAGCTGAAATGGAGAATAAATTATCCAGGCAGATCTATGGGTGACTTAGTTTATTGTAGGCAGTAAGCAAGTTATTTATCATGGTGTTTCCTGCATCTGCTCGTGCTCTGAGTCCATAGATCCTTGTGACTCACACCCTAAATCTTCACATCTCAGCAGCTGCTCCGACTACTACTGGGAGGGTTTACATAGGGAACTGACCACACCCTGGAAGCAGCGTGGGGTTGTGGTTTGGAAAGTAGCAGAGGTCACTGCTTTTTGAGCAGGTATTATATTGAAAGTATTCTCCTGGATACTTTGGGTACAATTTCTTGCTGACTTTTCAGTGACCCTGTCTGTCCTTCCCCCTCCCCCTATTTTATAATAAGAAGAAATTGGAGCTCTAGAAAGTTAAAAGCTGCCCTAGTAGCCAGGTAGTGGTGGCACACATCTTTAATCCCAGCGCTTGGGAGGCAGAGGCAGGTGGATTTCTGAGTTCGAGGCCAGCCTGGTC
>NW_022196896.1:88271301-88318606 GCF_008632895.1 Mastomys coucha
AGGCCAGCCTGGTCTTACAGAGTGAGTTCCAGGACAGCCAGGGCTACACAGAGAAACCCTGTCTCAAAAACAAACAAACAGACAAAGAAAGCTGCCCTAGTTATACATCAAATAAATACCAAAAGCAGAAGGACCCTTGATTCTACAGCACCTATTTTCATGTTTTTTTCTCATATTTACTGTAGTGAGTTCCTCCATTGTATACCTAGTCAATTGCCTTTTACTTTTTCACAAAACTAAAACAGAAAAGGATATCCAATCCATCAAAGATTATTTTTTCAAACAAATAATTTATAATTTCCATATTTGCAAAATGTATTCCTTTTTGTCATTTGCTATTTTCATTGCTTTGGCTTAATAAGTAAAAATGATAAAAAAATATCAAACAACTTTTATAATACTTACTTTTATTGTTATAAATTTTAAGGAATACGACAAAAAAGGTATTGTAGGTATTGAAGGAGGAGTCTATGGGAGGAGCGGTGGTACAAAAGGGGAACAAGAATGTGATTCAATTCTATTTAATTAAAATATGCTTTTAAATGTTAACAAAACAAAAAACGATAAAAAAATAACTATGGGTAAAGTATTCAGTTTAAATCAGTTATATTTTAAATGTAAAATTATGATATCACAAATGTAAATACATGTATATTGTCTAATATTACCTGTACATGTTGCTCTCTGTACGCAATTTTATGTACACATACTAATGTTTTCTCTAACCAACTATACACAGCTTCTGTAACTGGATTCTAACAGAACTTAGAATTTTCCAGATAGCATTAAATTAGAAATTGCCTTCATTCAAAATTTCCTGAAAATGATCTTTAGAAATGTATTTCAAATTTATTATAGCTAAACCAATTTAAAGTGAATTTTAGTGGGCTATTCAAAATAGATTTTGAATTGATTTTTTTCAATAAAATATGCAATGCCCCTTTAAATACATTTTTCTGCAATATTGTTCTTTTTCTCTGTTTAGCAATGAACTTTTCTAAAAGATTTCGTTTCCAGGTTTTAATTAGATTACAATAGAATTAGCTTCTTAAAGCTTCCAAGGTAGATGGAGAATGTAAAATCAGGATTCCACATGGGCTGACTTCAAGTGAGCATTGTGCCTGAAGCCGCCTTCTAAAATCAAATGCATGTCTTAGTCAATAACCTGTTTCCATGCTGCCTTACTCAGTACGATCATTTGTTAAGCAATATAACATGCACAGTTGTAAGAAACAGGAAAAGTATTTGTGCCCTTCCCCCACACATAAGGCAACTAGGCAAGCTTTGTACCAGACAACATTTATGCAAGGCATTTTCCAACATCTTTCTCTTTTGCTTGCTTCTTGTTAGCTACAAAGATACATACTGTGCCAGGCTCTAAGCTGGTTGCAACAGCTATTTATTTAGATTGTGTGAACTGGAGCTGAACTTGAACCCAATTAATAGCAACTGAACTTGAACAAACTGATATGAAATCATTACAGGCTCAGTTCCCTGGTCCATTATCCCTGAAGAGATCATCCGACAGCACTCCAGGTGCCTTTTCTATGCCAAATCTTGGTGCAATGCCCAATCAGAAGGTGTCGGGGGGATTAGAAGTTCGGTTGCATCGGAGTTAGCTCATTACCACTTTTGCGATCACTTTCACAGAGAGGAGAGGTGGTGATCCCACTGGGCGGGATTGCAGGGAAGGCTTTGTTTTCAACACCATCTGGCACATGGTTGGCACTCATTAACACAGCACAATGTCGATTAAAATAATAATTGTACACGGCAGCAATGTCTCTTCCATAGGTCCCCACCTTTGGCCTCCCAGCAAAGAAAGAGGAAGAAATGCTGGCTGAGGAGGACCTGTCTGTGATAATGGCGGTCTCTCTGTTGGAACATCCTCAGTGCACATACTTTCCTCAGACCAGCTCCTGTAGTTTTACTTTTGTGCTTTTATTTTTAGTAGGAGTGGCCTTTATTTGGAGGGAAGGTGGTGGAGCATGGACTGGCACTACCCTGTTCTCAGTTCCCAAAGAATCTGGTGATGGAACTCCAGCCATGACTCCATCAAACACTCAGGAAAGGTTTGCTTAAAAGGGATTGTATACAGCATGTCTGCTACATGTTGAGTTAAATACAATGAAAGCTCTTAGGCTATGGCCTTGCTATAAGATGCATTAATAGACAGAAGCATACAAATGCTGAGTTATGATGCCACTGCCCATTCTATTAAAAACAAAACAAGACAAAACAGATGAGGATTGTATGAGCATCTCCAGGACTTTTGTTTGGTCTCGAGAATCTTACTTTGGGACTCTTTAGTATGTAGGTACAGGAGCTTAGGCTTTTGAAGGTGTGTACTTGGACTTGAGTCTTATTTCCCACCATAAGATAGGCCAAGACAAACACATACAATTCCTTTAGTTTCCCTTCCTTTAGCCACACAATGGGTTCCGTCTTCATTTTTAGGATAGCTGTGAAGACTAACAAACACAGAGCCTGTTTTGGATAACATTTGTGCATGGTGAGCTTCTGATCAGTGTTGGCCCCGACCATGTAGACATCAACATGGTTTTCCCTGTGGGTTAATTTTCCCTCAAGGACTTGTCTCATATTTGTTTAATTCTCATCCTTGGATGATGAATTTATAGCTCCAGTAATGAAAGTGAATGTTAAGCATAAGTTTGTCCAATATGCTTGTCAATTCGTTCTTGTAATATATTAGCATTTAATCCTTTGCCCTAAACCAGAAAAAAACAGACTGATAAGACTGATAAGATGGCTCAGGGTCTGCAAGATGATCCAGCAGGTAAACTTGACACCTGAGCCACACGTGGTAGAAGGAAAGAAGGAAAGAACGGACTCCACCAAGTGTCCTCTGACCTTCACACATAGACCATGACATACTCAACCTTCTACACATAACACAATAATTAAATAAGTGTAGCAAATTCATTAAGAACCATTTAATGTGGACAATTTCCATATATTATGTGTATATGTATGTGTACATGTATATGTATATTTGTTTATATATCTATAAAGCATTCATGGCATATATTTCCAGAAAAGACTTCATATTGTAGACAAGAAAAAGTAGTAATGTATATCAACCCCATCAGTATATGCTATATTCACTAATTATGGGGTTTTATCCGATTGTGTAACCATAAATAACATGCCCTCTGGCAACCTAGTGATATGTGCCTGTGATACTGAATGTAACCAAGTTTTGCTTTGTTTTGCCTTTTTATTGTTTCCCATTTGGTTTTTGGAAACACCTCCTAGAAACTGGCTTTCAGTAACAGTGTTCAAGCATATTTCATCCCACCAAGAGATAATCACAGACATTTTAGATGCTGAAGGAAGATTAAATGCATCAGTTTAACTAGCAGCACTAAAAGGCCTGCATCTGCGTATTGTTGCTGTTTATCTTCTTTCTAGCAGTGGAATATTGAGCTCCCTCAGGCTGTGATTCAGGTATTAATGCTGAGTCGAGGTCAGGCAAGAGTGTGTTCAGTCTGCAACACTTAGATAGCAAAGGCAAACTGCTCATGGCTATTAGTCAGGAGGCTCTGGGCGCCAGTGATTGCATGCTGGTGGTTCATAATCAGAGTGATTCACAGCTACCTGAAATGGGCCATTGCGCTTGTGTTTTCCTTTTGGGCTGCTGTCATTGCCAAAAATGCTAGCCTTTCTTCTACAGATCTGCACAAACGACAAGTGGATGGTGCCCTTTGGCATGCTGGGTGACTCGCTGCTAACACAGTAGACAGCTGTTATTATCTTGGAGGAATTGTATCTCATAGTGAATCCTTTGAAGAGTAATTACCACACACACACACACACACACACACACACACACACACACACACACACACAGATCCAGGATATGTTTCTGTGTCTAAATTCTGGACAGAATATGTGCCACAGGTTTCTCCTCAGCAGTTTAGTTCACAGATCCTCTGTCTTGGTTTAACCATGCAGACATTTGAAAATCAGACGGTATAGGCTATTTTCTTATGTTTTCTGTGTTAAGTGTTCTGTGTTACTGCTAAGTGGGCATATAAAAGCCACAGTCCTGTGGTTTAGTGTAAGCCAGATTCTAAAGTACACACCCTACCTTGACCATAGGCTCCTGTCCTTTAGTACACTGACCCATTGTGCCTGATCTTGTAAATTGGGCCAGCAGCCTACATTTCTCTTTCTTTGTTATGGCTCTATACACTGATTCAGATGCATGAATCCAGGACAGTATTTGTGCCTGGTTCTTCAACCTATACTTACCTCAACTCTCATAGTCAGCTGGGGTTAGAAAAAACAACAGAGAAGATTGACAGGCTCTTTGCTCTCAAGCAGCTTCTTTCCAGCTGATAGAAATTACATATGTGAACAGGGACACAGAAAGATCTCCAGTGGTGGCACTGGAGCAATAAAAACAGTAAATCAGAATGGTGGGGGAGGGGAGCTAGCAGAAGCCTATTTTGAGGAGATGAAGAACTGTAGAGGAACATTGTAGAGAGGATCAACTAGTTCTTCTACACAAAAGCAGTCTGGGTGAATTTGGAAAGATCCACAGCTCCAAATGAGGTTAGGGAAGCTGGAATGGAGTGAAGAAAGGCAGACAGAGGAGAGGACAAAGCCAGATTTGACAGATAAGTTTTAGATATGATTTTAAAACATTTAATCAACTCACAAATACAAACTATGTATTGTCCAGGTAAAAAGGAGATGGCACAATATTTTGTACTGGTTACTCAGTTGTCATCACTCTTAGTTGATGTTCTGAGGTATATATGTGCATCTGCACTAATGATACTGTTTTCTCTTACCTATCTCCAAGTAGATTGTACAGTATTTTATCTTTACCATACCAAGCACTCAGTCTTCAAAACCTGGTCATACTATAACTGAACACTGACACTCTGATTAACCTCTAGTCATTTCCCTCACTCCTCACCCCGGACATTGCTGTCCTACTTTGTGCCCCTGTGATTTGACCTATGTAGATTGTACACATAAGGGATGTGCCATGATGTCATCTTTGCTTTTCTCCGTGTGGCTTATTTCACTTAACGCAGTTCCCTTCGATTGATCTTTCCATGTGGTTACAGATGGCAGGATTTCCTTCTCTTGTGGCTAAATAATATCTCTACATGATATTTTCTCCATTCATTCATCCATCAAATGTAGACTTTGTCCATCCTCATTACTATAGTAATCCTGGAAGAAGCACAAGAGTATAACCATTTCTTTGAAGTATGAATTCAAGTTTTCTTACATATATGATAAAATTGAGTTCCTGGATTGATTATATAATAATTACTAATTTTCATATTTTAAATTTTAGGTAATGTCCTTACTACTATCCATAATGTATATAATCAATTTCCATCTTTACTCTATTTTATAAAGATTATTATTCTCTATGTCCTTCCCACAGCCAATATATTATAGCCATTATTCTTTAGGTAGCATCCATTTTAACATGTATGAAGTGACATTGCACTGTCATTATTGTTTGTATTTCCTTGTTAGTTAATAGGATAACATGTCATGTTTTTATGTACCTCTTGGCTGTTTGTATACCTTCGTAGGAAAATGAGGTATTCTCTCCTCTGCTCTTTTCCAATCATGTTATCTATTTCTATTATGTTCCTGGTTTTGGTTTTGCTTTGTTTTATTAGGTTTGTTGGGTTTTTGAGATCTAGGGGAACAAACCCTGAGTCTCTACATGCTAGACAATTGTTTTACAACTGTGTTAAGCCCACAACTTGATTTTTGGCATTACATGTATCTTAAACATTTTGACCACTAATTCCTTCTCAAGTGTTTAGTTGCAAATACTTTCTCATCCTATAGGTGACCCCTCCATGTTCTGTTTTGCTTTGTCATGAAGAAGGTTTAAGTCTAATCCTGTACCTCTTTTGTTCCTGTTCTTTGTCTTCATGTGTCAGTTTTTAAAATCACTGGCAACATCATCATAAATTCATTTTTACCCATATTTCCACTAACAAGTTTAGCCTTTCCAATGCTATACTTTCAGCTAAATTTAGTATATTATTAATCATTTCATTACTTTGTTCCTTTTGAAGTTTGCTATTTGGTTGGTTTTTGCTTACTTATTTTGCTATATGTAAACCAATGACCTGGAACTAGTTATGTACCAGATCAGATAAGGCCATAAAAAATACACATCATAGGGAAATGAGGAAAGGGGATAACATTGAAATGTAAATAAAGAAAATATCTAATAATAAAATCAATTAATTAATTAATTAATCAAAATACACATCATATTCAAGAGAGAAAATCCTGAAACATTTTTGTTGAGAGAGGGTCTTGCATATCCCAGGCTGTCATCAGCTTCACTGGGTAGATAAAAGTATCCTTTCATTCCTGATGTTCCTGTCTCTGTCCACTGAGTTGAGTGCTAGCTTTACATACATGCATCAGCATACCCTGTTCATGTGGTACAGAGAACAGGAACCAGGACATATTATATGCCAGGACAATACCCTACCAACTAGTCTATATCCTCAACCTGAAATTCTATATCCCCCATTACCAGTAACTAACCAAGCATAGTCACTCTTAGTACTTATTTATGATATAATAGCACTCCTAACCAAAGCAATTGGGTAGGATAAAGAAATAAATGTTTTCCAAATTAGAAAATAATAAATCTCTGGTTTCTGTTCATAGCTAATATACCTTTTACGTAGAAAACCTTAACTAGTCTACCAATAAACTCGTAAGAATGATAAACTCAATAAAGCTTCAAGACGTAAAATCACTTGTGTTTATGTGTGCTAAAATGAAAAGGTAATCAAGAAAACATTTCTATTTCCAATGGTTCCTGAAAGAATAAAATAAATAAAGCACAGAGAACTTTGAGACATAGGAAAAGGAGCTGATTCTGTTTTATTAAAGATATTCAAAATGAAAGATTTGAAGCAGGAACTTGTTAAAATCAGATTCCTATCTCTGTTTCAACCTGTGTGGTTAGTGTGTTATCTCTGTTCTCACTGTGTTGATATAGTTCACACATTGTCTTGTTCCCTTAGTATACACACACACACACACACACACACACACACACACACACACACGGTTGTCTTGTTTCCTGTAATAAAGCATGGGCCAGTTCTGTTTTGTGATATCAGAACCTTCTTCTGCTATCCACCATCACTCATAACCAGCCATACTTTCTTTAACTTCAACAGAGAAACAGCCTCTCCATCTCTGGGAAATCTTGTTGCCTGATACCTGTTACCATCTTTTTCCTAACTTGTCCTGTAATCTTCTTTTTATCCTACAGATGAAGGTTTTCTATTGTATTCTTATATCATATTCATGTAAACTTCTTTTGGTTCCTATGTCAGTCCCTTGAACATAGTAGATGGATGGATGGGAGGACGAATAAATGGATGAATGGATGGATGGATGGATGGATATGTAAATACAATGATCAACTGTCCTGTATAGTCACCTCCAATTTCTATATAGTTTTTCTTGCTTTTAAAGAATTTTCAGTGACTTCATAGATATCTCTAGTGACATCATCTTACATATTATCTTTCTCCTTGGAACCTTTGAAGGTCAAAGACTGTCATAGTAATCTTTGTTTTCCCAGTAATTAACATATTTCCTAGCACTTAGCAGATTTCCAGTAAATGCCTAGGGAAAATAAATGTTAATCAGGACATAAATCTCCAAACCCAGAAAGACTGTGGAGGATTATTGGACTGAATCTTGGACTAGATATATTTTCTTAAGGAGTTGATGATCCCTAGAGACTTCCTACACAGCTTCCTGTTACAAAGTGTCTGTAGAGAAACCTCCAGGGAAGCAGGTTCAGAACTTCTCTTTTCTTTCTATTCTGTCATTTTTCCTGTATCATCCATGCATTAGAATGCTAACCCTCTTAGTTTTTGTTCAAGACTCACAAATGGGTTGTGACTTAATTTTGAGAAACCTGCTATTAGGAGGAAGAGATTTCACTGCAGTAAATTGCAAAGAAAACAGCCTAGACTCTCGTTGGAATCTGAGAGGACACTAGCTATGTGTTATATGCATAATAAAAAAGCCACAGTGACTACATGGTATATAAATGTAACAAACTATCAGACAGATGCAGTCATCAGATTGCTTAGCAAGGTTGCTTTGCAATGTAAAATTGAATTCTCTTCTGTAAAGTTGTTGGAGGCAAGTCCAGTAGTCTTCCACCTTATTGATGTATAACACTGCAAATATTTTAAGCAAGCGTGTTGTGTTTCTTCTAAAATGAAACTGTGGGCCCAGTGAGATACAAGGATCCTTACATTTTCTTTGCCAATATGTTGACATAAATATTGCTGTTAAGCATGCACAAATAGCAGAACTATTTCAGTCTTTTTATCTCTTTAAAACTAATTTAAATCTGAGCATTAAAAGACTGCTTGATACCATATGTTTGTTTTAGATAGGAAATGAAATCTATTCTAAACATAAGGGCTTATGAAATCTGTATTCTAAACATAAGAGCTTATAAAATTAGAGTATAGGAGTACAAGCCACAGCAAATTGTTTCATGGCCATTAATTCCTCACATCGTAGTATATACCCCTTTCTCATGTGACTTTGTCATTCCCTTCTGTCCTCCTGGGGGGGTCTTTTATGCCCACCCTGGATAAACTGTGTTGCTCATATGCTTTTCTGGGTAGTAAATATTTTTGTAGTATGTAAATCTAGTTTGGAATTGCTGAGTTTTCTCTTTGAAGACTGTTTAAAAGCTTCTTCTGAGTGTGACCAGTGGCTATGGATAAGGGGCATCAGAAAACTTTGTAAAAATATGAAACTTTAATAACACATAGAAAGATTTCCACAAACTAAAACAACACCCTCCTTATGACCCACTTCATTGGGTACATGAAAATAAACTATAGAGGAACATTAATGGAATGGCTGCTAATTCTGATTTTTTTTTTTAATTTGGAGAGCCATGTGGCATTCCTGTGGTGCGTGTGTGTGTGCGTGTGTGTGTGTGTGTACCTACACATGCACATGTGCACCTTGATATCTAGAATGGGACAAGTACCATGGGAAGACAATTCCCATAGCATCCAATGTTTCCTATAGAGCTCATAAGGATACCTACTCCTTTTCTCTTATGGTCCTTTTTGAAAGCAGCACTACATGTTGGTTTTTTTACTGTGCCAACAAGACCTGAAAGATGAGATTGTGCTCCTTTGTTTCAAATTAAAGGACATCTCAGAAACCATTTGACAAGTACAAAAGCTGTCTGATGTAGATACTGGCCTCTTGTCAGCACCTTCAATTTGATGTTTGTCATAGGTAGTGGGCCAGTGCTGTTAAGGTTTGTCATCAGGCTCCCTTTCATCTCCGTAGATCTGCTATAATTTGTTATTTTGTGACTTTTTAATGATATGAGCTCCTCCATGCTCTTCTGTTGTAATAAGCACTGACCTAGCATCATGCAGTTCTCAGGCTGTGACATAGAAGGATAATGGACTGATGGCATAAACTAGATAGGAGAGGTGTTGCTATAATCTCAATAGATGTCTTCTGATATATTTTGGTTTTCCTAAGACCTAGGGGGAAAAACAATAATAAAAAATGTTCTTGTCCTAACAATGGAATTCTTTAAAATACCTTTAATTGTTCCAATCATTTAGTTACTTAAAATGATTATATTTGAAATCCAATTATTCTCCTAGCTCTCAAAAATTCATCTGTGGAGAATATTTTGATTTCTAACTGAATTGCTTCCCTGTAATTCAGCATTAGCAGATATTCTTATGTCCACATGTCTTCCCCTTAAAAGTTAGACCTCTAAAGATGCTAATATCAGTAGTTTGTTTCTTCCTGATGAGTTGTATAAATGGAACCAGGTTTTGTACCTGTGGCCTTTGCACTTTGCTGCACATTGAATTTGAGGTGCTGTTACACGGAAAGGCCAATAATGATCTGTGTGCATCATTGCCTCGCTCTGCCACTGGGTGAATTAGTCAGCTGGGGTAATGTTCTGCAGCCTGGGTAATAGAGCTATTTAGAAGCAAAACAGCAGTCAGATGAAACATCTGGGTGGTCTTGCAGAGTTCTTTAAAGTGTATTAGATTTCATTCTAATACCAGGTCACAAAGGCTTGGACAGCTGGATCATTTTGACATCATGGACAGAATATGACCTCTTCCTACTGGCCAGATGTATTCAGTAAAAGGTACCTCATGTTAAAGCTGAGCCGTAGGCTCCAGGACTAGATATGGGTCAAAAATGAGGTCACAAGCCATGGTCACAAATCTTGGAAATATCTCCATGAAGCCAACCTGATTTTTCCTCTAGTCCTTTCATTAGGCGTGTTCCCTGCTGAAGAAGCCTGGGATATGTGTTTTCTGCATTGAGCCACAGTTGATAAGCCTTATTCAGACTTTTAAGTGTTATTAAGCAGAAACTATGCTATCCACATTATCTGAAGAGAGTCTCTGAGGGGCCCTTGTTTTGCAACCACACAGTAGACAGATGTGGACACACAGGCAGGAGAATAAAACCAGAATTTCAGTGTCTCTTAGAGATAACAGTAGCTCCATACCTCACTCCTTTCTCCAGTTCTGTCTTGGAACCAAATGATCCAGTAAACTGTAATGGTCAAAGGTTTCAAATGCAGCTGATAAATCTTATAGACTTTTGTTCAGGACAAAACAAAATTGACTCATGGATGTTTCTAATTTTATGAAGGACATGGTGATTTGAACTTAGTGCTTGATGTAGCCAGTAATTGTTTGCAGGTACAGGTCAATGGTCTGAGAGCATGGCTTGCTTCTCCCTTATCTTCCCATGAAGATTCAGTGACATAATCTTTAGAAGAGTGTTGATAACTTACTGGGTACTCTATCCTGAAGTTTAAGATATATGAATCATTCCATAAGATCTTGGGGTTGGCCAGCATCATTATGTTGAGGAGTTATCCCAAATCTGCTCTACCTGAGTCAAGACTATCTGCCCCTCCCAGAACCTGGATCCATGTTCACTTCAGGGTGTTTTCAAGCAAATTATTAAATAAACCACAAAGAGGACAATGCTTCCCTGGCTTTCTCAGCTGAAATGTTCATAAGGTACAAATGCCTTTCCAAAAGTTATTTTAATCAGTGCCTAAAACTATGCTAGGCAATATCTCCTGTTAGAATGTCACTGTTGTTTCAACTGGAAAAGTTAAAACCTTTCCATGTATATATTTTCTGGAATCGTTCTTCTAATCACTCCTCAGACTTCTCAGTTCGTTAGTTGACTCCTCGTCATTTAGTCCATGTCTTTTTTTCTGGCTCATCAAATTGATATCCATATCTGGATCCCTGCTGCTATCCTCTAAACTAAAGGACCATTCTGCTTATTATAAATATACTTCATACCATTGTGCTGTGTTTTGTTTAATCTACTTGACATAAGCTAAATATGGAAAGGAGGACTCCCAATTCTACCATTTAATAAAATGTCCCCACCGTATTGACCTATGGGCAACATTATGAGGAATATTCTTGAAGGGGGAGGGCCCATCCCACTGTGGGTGGTCCTACCCTGGACAAGTGGTTCTGAGTTATATAAGAATGTGGGCTGAATGCTGTTGCATTTAGAACCCAAGGAGCTGAAGGGGTTTGCAGCCCCATAGGAGGAACAACAATATGAACCAACCAGTGTCCCCAGAGTTTCCAGGGTCTAAGCCACCAACCGAAGAGTACACATGGAGGGACCCAAGGCTCCAGCTGCATATGTAGCAGAGAAGGCCTTGTAAGTCATCAATGAGAAGAGAGGTCCTTGGTCTCATGAAGGTTTGAAGCCCCAGTGTAGGGGAATGCCAGGACAGGGAAGCTGGAGCCAGGTGGGTTAGTGACCAGGGAGAACAGGGATGGGATAGGGGGGTTTTCAGAGGGGATAAAATTGGCAATGTAAATAAAGAAATCATATAATAATAATAATTAAAAAAACTTCCTTATAGTTCTTAGCACTATGTTGGTCTTGGATACCCAGTGTTTACCAAGGTCTCTTATTCTTTACCCACTAGACATCCCAAACTGAGAATCATTTGTGACAAATGCAAGGCACTCAGAACACATGTTCATCAAGTGAACAAATTGCTAATGTCATGTCAATTTATATTTATGTTTATAAAAATCAGCCATTTCCTTCGGGGGTGGGGGAATGTGGGCTGAGCAAGCCATGGGGAGCAAACTAGTAAGCAGTGGTCTCTCCATGGCCCCTGCTTCAGGTTCTGCCTCTGAGGCCCTGCCTTGAGTTCCTGCCCTGACTTCTGTCAGTGATAGAGCAGGAATTGAAAGCTGTAAGCTGAAATAAACCCTTCCCCCCCCCCCGCAAGTTTCCTTTTCTCATGGTGTTTTATCACAGCAGTAGAAACCCTAACTAAAACAACCACTGTATCATTTTTATGTATCTTCAGCGTTTCAAATACCATTTAAAATTCAGTTGTTCCTAAGACTTTTTGCAAGTAAACCCAAGTATCATCTCTCTAGCTTTCCATAAATCTTATGCATATAAATTTACCTCATAAATATCTAGCATCTGAGACTATAAATTATAGGAGCCTGAAAGACCGGCGTGGCAGTGGCCTCTGTGGTAAAGCACAGTAATTGACAAGACCGTAGTCAGTATCTGAGAGCCTCCACCTGAGCTGTTTAACATGGCTGTTGATGTCACATTCCTGTTCATTTGCCATCAAGTCACACGGTGATAACACATACAGCACTGGTGTGAACGGTGTTTGCTAAAGAAAAAAGTGTTGGGTTGAAGGGAAACAAATCTGACAGCAGCAATTTGTTTACATATGGGGGCTCAGATAGTTTTTGTTCTTAAAAATAATTCCTCTGTAGAGATGTTTTAGAGTCCAGAAATTTCGGATTAAAAGCTTTATCTTTGGGCCTGTATCTCTGTTGGGCATGCATCCTGTTAAGTGCTCATCTTGCTAGATGCTTCAAAGGTCCGTGAACTGACTGCCAGTAAGGAATTGTCAATTTACTCTAGCCTCCTCTCCTCTGCTTGCCCGTTTTGGTGGTGGTGGTGGTGGTGGTTTTTTTGGTTTTTTGGTTTATTTGTTTTTTATTCTTGGCTTAAAGTTTTATAATTACCCTTAAAAAGTATTTGTATTGATTCTTTTGTTTTCCTCTTTTCATGCATCTGTGGATACATGTCTTTGTTATTTTTCAATTACTATGAAGAAACTCCATGACCAGGGCAACGCACAGAAGAATTAGTTAATTAGGCTTACAGTATCAGAAAGTAATCTTGGTGGAGCACATCTTGGCGGAGCGCATGGCAGCACGCAGGCAGACATGGTGCTGGAACAGAAACTAAGAGCTTACAGTTGAGACAACTACAAGGCAGAGAGAGACAAAGAGCTAGCTGGGGGTGACAGGGCTTTGGAAAACTCTAAGCACAACCTCAAAGCACCTTCTCTAACAATGCCACACCTCCTCCTGATCCTTCACAAACCATTTTACCAACTAGGAACCAGGAATGATATATATGAACCTATGGAGGCCATTCTTGTTCAAACTCCTACTGAGCATATTTGTGGGTGCATGGGGATTTGAAATGGAAGGTCACTGGTGGGACTGTCTTCCACCTTTTTCACTAAAGGAAAGTCTCTTACACCCAGAGGCCTGTGACAAACATGTCCAGTCTTGCCAGCAGTCTTGCTTTAAGGATCTTGCCTCAGCCCTGTGAGTCTGGAATTACAAATGGGCTGCCATATCTATCTAGCATTTATGTGGATGTCTGAGGATCTGCATTTTAGGCCCCCATGCTTCTAGGTAAGTACTCCAACCACTCAGTCACCTCTCTGAGGCTCTGTTTAATTTCTTGCCAATATCCTATCTGACCTTCAATGATAATACTTTGTGTCTCACTCATATGGTAACAGTATTAAGAAAGCTTGACAACTGTCTGGAATATTTTAATCAATCATTTAAAAATTTTAATGGCTAAATTCAGGACATAGAATGTGAAATATAACTAGTCACATAAGACACAGTAAGATGAAACAAACACCAAGAAGACAGAAGCAGATCCACATTTTGTTAGGATCTAATTGTAGGAAACTTAGAGCAGATTAATAGTTTAAAAGGGACTAAGAATTTTAAATACAAGATTATTAGATGATATAAAGTAATTATTTTTAGAATGATAAAAGTAACAGTTATAAATTAGTAAAGTTAAAGTTAGTAATATCATAAAATACAAAATAATACTTAATTACTATGTTTTTGTTAATACTTGAACAGCAGACTTCTCTGAATTTTGTCTCTATATTATTTAATGACTTTTCATATGTAGCATCATTTTAATGAAATAAATTCATAATTCAGTCCTTACTTTAACTTCAGATTCAAATGGCTTAAACAATGCCTTAGGGGACAGATAACCATGGGCCTTCAGGTAGAAACCTGAAATTCAGGAAACTTCTACAGGTTTTTATCCTAGTAGCATGGGGACTTTAATTCCATGCTTCATTTCTAGATCTGTCCCTGTTAGGTAACTTTACATATCTGCTTATGATTTTATACAGTTAATGACTGAATAATTCTCCCATCAACTAGTTTGTGGGTTTGTCCATTTTAAATTGTGTTGCTCTCTCTACATCCACACACTTCCAGTGATAGATACAAATAGAGCACATTCCTGAAGCTGTAGCCTGAGTCGTGAAACTAGGGAACATGCACACCAGATGATAGAAACTTGCCTATATTACTCACTCAGATGATCAGCAATAACTAATGTTTTATGGTATGAAAATTTCCACAAACACGAACATACACACACTCAACTTCCCTTAAGTTCTAGAAATTCTGGATGTCTTGGGTTTTTCTTTGCTGTGAAGAGACAACCTGACCAAGGGAGTTTTGGGTTTTTTTTTTTTTTTAATATAGAGCATCTTTTATTTATTTTTAATTTTATTTAATCTTTTTTTTAACAGTTCAGATTTTATTCCCCTCCTAGTCCACCCTCTAACTATACTTCCTCCCCACCTCATCAGACCTCCACACTTCCTGGGGCCTCCAGTCGCTTGAGGGTTAGGTGCACCTTCTCTGGCTGAGTTCAAATTGGCCAGCCTCTGCTATATATGTGCTGGGGACCTCATATCAGTTGGTGTTTACTGCCTGATAGGTGGCTCAGTATCTGAGAGATCTTAGGTGTCCAGGTTAATTGAGACTGCTGGTCCTCCTACAGAGTTACCCTCCTCAGCTTCTTCTAGCTTTTCCATAATTCAACCACAGGGGTCAGCAGCGTCTGTCCATTGGTTGGGTGTAAATATCTGCATCTGACTCTTTCAGCTGCTCGTTGGGTCTTTCAGAGGGCAGTTAAAATAGGCCCTTTTGTGTGAGCACACCATAGCCTCGTAATAGTGTCAGGCCTTAGGGTCTCCCATGGGAACTCTTATAAAGGACAACATTTAGTTGGAGCTGGCTTACAGGTTCAGAGGTCTAGTCCATTATCAACATGGTGGGAAGCATGGCAGCATCCAAGCTAGCACAGTGCTGGAGGAACTGAGAGTTCTACATCTTTATCCAAAGGAAGCCAGGAGTAGACTCTCATCCAGGCAGCTAGGAGGAGGGTCTCTCAAAACCAACCCCAAAATTGATACACTTCCTCCAACAAGTCCACACCTCCTAATAGTGCCACTCCTTGGGACAAGCATATTCAAACCACCACATTCTACTCCCTGGCCCCCATAGGCTTGTTCAAACACATACCTAGCCATACCTAGCCATAGCATATACAAAATACATTTAATCCAATGGTCTATAACAGTCTTGATATTGTTACAGTTCAAAATTCAAAGTCATTTCTGAGATTGATCCAATCACTTGTCAAAAAGCAGATCACATACCTCCATCATCACAGGATACATTCCAAAATATCTTAGTGAGTAAATACTGAACCAAAGCAAGACCAAAACCCAAATGGTCAAATTTCAAATTCCAAGACTCCATGTCTGATGTCAAAATGCTCTTTAAATCTCCAACTCATTTCATTCTTGTTGGCAGATCTTGTTGGCATTCAGCAGTAACAAACTTCATTTGGGGGGCTGTTTTCCACTCCCTGTTAGCAGCTTTCCTCAGCAGTATCCCATGGGTAACAACTTGGGGTATCTAAGGAAACTTAAACTTTACAGATTCTTGTTCTAATGTATGTGTTTTACAGATGCTCTGGACTGGTACAAAGGTCACATCCCCAGCTCTGCCCTCTGTAGCACTCTAGGCTCTAGTTGATTCCACTCCACTGCTGCTGCTGTTCTTGGTGATCATCTCATGGTACTGGCATCTCCAATTCTTTAGAGTCATCTACTACAACTAGGCTTAACCAATAGCCTCTCCTAGCTTCCCCTCATGGTGCCAATCAACAACCTCTTTTGCATGACCCTTTAGTCCTGGATCGTCAATTACAACTGAGGCTGCACCTTCACCAATAGCCTTCCCTGGCCTCTTTCTGTGCCAAGTCTCAGCTGCTCTTATGACCCCTACATGCCTTCAAAACTTAATACCAACTGGGTGATTCTTACACATTGTCAAGTCCAGCTGCAGCATGGGGTACAACCTTGGCTATCTCTGTAACAGATTAGATTCTTTGTTCTCTCAGAAAACACTTCCCAGAAGATTCCAAGAAGACCTCAGGGATGCTGGTGTCTTCTTAGTTGCCATTAATTTCTTATCTCCAGCTAACCACTATCAATTGTCCCAGTAATCACTTCTATTCTTGACTCTAAAGCCAGAGCCCCATAGTCGAAGCTGCTGAGTTCTGATGCTTTCAGGAGCTAGAACATGTCCCCCTTGGTCTATTAAATCACCAGCTTTCTTTTTTTCAACTCCAGAACTGCCTAAGCTTGGCTGTCCTGGAACTTGTTCTGTGATTGACCTTGAACTCAGAAATCATCATGGCTCTGTCTCCTGAATGCTGGGATTAAAGATGTGTACCACCATGCCTGACCGTGCCTGGACTTAAGCTTTTCTTCAGCTATCCCATACATGGCCTTGAAATCAGAGATCTCCTCGCTTTTGTCTCTTTGAATTAAAGGAGTGTATCACTATGCCAGGCCCTAAGCTTTTCATGGCCACTATTCCTCAATACCTGGATCCAAAACCTGTGCCTTCAAGCCTCAATTTCTGGATTGTAGTTCTTTCCAAATTAAAAGT
Organism: Mastomys coucha; assembly: GCF_008632895.1. Classification (NCBI taxonomy): domain Eukaryota; kingdom Metazoa; phylum Chordata; class Mammalia; order Rodentia; family Muridae; genus Mastomys; species Mastomys coucha. Next base: position 88,288,491 of record NW_022196896.1, read on the forward strand.
CCAAATGAAAACAATAACCAGGTAATAATACCTAACATGACATAACTATTGCTTGTTTAACTGCAAAGACAAATAATAAGCTTAGCTGGGTCTTGCCTTGGGATCACCACTCTCCTAATTTGTTTATCTTCTTGAACACAATATTCAGCTCCATTTCACTTCCCAGTACCCCTTTATTACTTAAAACAAACGTTTTGTATTTTTTCCTTTTTGAGCTTTCCATACTTGATCAAAACACTCTTCATAAGAGTAAGCCAGCAAAGTCTATGCGGGACTTTTTTGAGACTTCCTTTGTCAGTGTCATTAATCTGATATTCTTTACCTTAGATTTAGCCTCAGGCAGACTCTTCAGACAAGGGCAAAACATAGCCACATTTTCTCACCAAAATACAACAAAAACAGTCTCTAGGCCACATACTAACACTTCTACTCTGAAACTTCTTGAGCTAGGTCTGCACAGTTTAAGTCCCACTTAAAGCATTTCACTGCTTTCCAAATCCAAAGTCCACATTCTTCCAAACAAAAACGTGGTCAGACCTATCACAGAAATACCCTAGTCCCTGGTACCAACTTCTGTCTTGGTAGGGTTTCCATTATTGTGAAGAGACACAATGACCAAAGTGATTCTTAAAAAGGACAATATTATCATCAAGGTGGGAAGCATAACAGGGTCCAGGCAGCCATGTCTCTGGAGAAGGAGCTGAGAGTTCTACATCTTGTTCTGAAGGCAAACATAAGACTGACCTCCAGACAGCTAGGAGGGGGGTCTATCAAAGCCCAACCCCACAGTAACACACTTCCTCCAACAAGGCTACACCTCCTAACACTGCCATTCCCTGGAACAAGCATATTCAAACCACTACACTTGGCCACTCCAGTGTCAACCAATAGAAGGAATTGTATAAGGAGACATTGAAAATGAAAATCTCACAGAGATGAATTAGACAAAATCATATAATCACATGATTCTGTAACAAAGAATTCTCCTTGACCTTTTAAGGACCTCATGCACATGAAGCCCTGAAGTTCTGGCTTCTGAATTTTGCAGAGTAGATATGCTTTATTACTGTTGGGAATAGACCTGGAAATGGTGACAGGATTACATCAGATGGTAGTATTCGATAATGGTCATTTAGCATCAGAGGATTTGGAACACTTTTAGGCAGTTATGGGTGGTCCTGTTCAACACTTAGCACATGACAGAGAACTCAGCATGCAATGTAACTGAAGAGGAAATTTGAGTAAGCCCCTGCAGTCCTCGAAAACCAGAACGAAGAATTGAAGGTCAACTACCGAAGTTATGTTTCCCCTGTCAGCCTTGATGATTTAGTAGATTTTATTTGAACTTATTAATTTATGTATCTTTATTTATGATTTTGGTTTATGTCTTTTTAAGAGTGTTTACCTTTCAAATACCAGGACTTTTGTTTGCCTTGAAAATACTCTGGTTGATACTTTTGACCTAACCTATCATCTGAACTTGGAATTAACTGCCCTTATATAGAGTGAGCAGATGAATATCATAAAGTACTTTAAATAATTTTAAAATATATAAATTTGTACATGTCAAGCAGATGAAATGTGGAAACTTTTATAGCTGAAAGAGCTCAGACACTCAGGAATGTTGACAGTACACATGATATTGAAGGCACCTCCATCTTTAGATAAAAGTGTTAGTCCCAATGAAAGTCTTAAAAACTCTTCATATGTTTTAACAGCAACAGCACTCCAACTGGAGCAGCTTTCCCAACTCTCAAAGAGGCTTGATCTTTGAGTCCATTCTTATCCGTTGTGAGGTCAGGAGAATTTCTCTGAATTACTTGTGTTTGTTCCATCATATATTGAACAAGCATAGTCTTTATAGTCAGAAATGAAAGATAAATGGCCCTAAATGTTAGTCATGTTACACTTCTTCTCCCCTTTATAGTGATACTGGGAGTTTCTTTCCTAATGGGGTGATATTTAAGACTGAAGTTTCTGTCCTACCTAAAATCAGCCTTGGTTTCTCTCGTGTGGTTTTTCCATCACAGTGTCTGTCTGAAAGCATGTCACAGCTGCTGCATTCATCACAGGCCAGGCCCCAGGGCGGGTCAGTCACTCCTGTGGAGAAAGTGATCTCGGCTCAGTACTAAGCCATAAATTGTGCAGCTATTGATATCATTACCAATTTTTTTATGGGTCTCTAGGTATCAGTGCTATGGACTTTGTTAGACATAAGTTGAACAGCCCTTTCTGTGACTCATAAAAGAGCACACACAAAGATACCTAGTTGTCTCCAAAAATAAATGATGAGCTGCTTACACTGGGCTTCTTTCATTCAATGTTTGACAGGACATGTAGGAATACTGCTGAGGCATGTGAATCACCTGCCAATAGGCGCGCCCCAGTACAATGATGCTTGAGAATCTGTGGGCAAATGTCTGCCTTGTTCATACTGTATCTGTCCTCCTTCCTTTTATCTGCATCTTTCAAACTCTTTATTTCTGCCTCTTCTTGAGATTAAAATAATTACTAATATTTTGAAGCTATCTCATTCCCTGACTTCTTACCTCCTACCTACCAAGAGGATATGACCCACACTCACAAAGTAGCAAGTGATTAAAAATATCATAGAAATCAAGCTAAAAATTTAACATCTTTGGACTTCAGTTTCGCCATTGGCTATATAAATCACAGCACTGTCTCCTTGTAACCCAGAACAGGACTTTGGGGAAGCTACGCAAATGCCAACCTGTTCATTTAATGCTGATGCGAATGTAGAGAGGGAGTGGATTCCAGGGGCTATACAGTGCTACAGTAACCATTCAAAGGCTGGATTCCTGAGCTTTATCCTTTTGAACCAAACTTCTGAAGGACAAACTCATATTTTAATAGCAGACACATTCAGCACATTTGAGAGCCCTAGATCATGTCAAAGTAGCATTCTTGGTCGAGTACCTGCATAGTCAGCTGAGGAAATAACTGCAGTGTGTAGACACCAACATGCAGCCAATGTTGGCTGACTGGCAATTCTGATTCCTTGTAATTTTTTCCCATTTCTTTTACTATTTTTAAGGTTACTTTTTTATCATTTGCAATTCTAATCATGGCTGATGAGAGAGACATACCAATTTAAAATGTATTTAGGATTTTTTTCCCTATTTATTTTATCATTTCATGACAGGAATATTAGAAGAATTTTTTTTCCTTTTCTGTAAACCGCAAATGTTTCTTAAGGCACTTTTCATGGAACTGCAGGAACTAATTTTTCAGAATAGAGCACTCACCAGGCAGTGCTTACTGCCTGCTGTACACTCATGGGCTGTCATGGCAGCCTGTTTCCTTTCTCTTCTCTCCTACCACACCTTCTCCTCCAAACTCTTCTGAGCTTTCACTAACAGCTCATGGTTCTGCTTGCCTTACATTCAAGGACTCTAGAATAGGGAGTCATGACTGCTTGTTCCTTAGCTTGTGACAGGGACCCACACAGGCCCTTGCCCTTTGCTCATGTCACATTTTCTCTACCCTTTATTTTGTGCCCCAACATGATTTCCAAGGACAATCTCATTCTTATTCTTGTATATTTGCTGGGCTGAAAATTCTAGTCTTTACTTTTTGAAGAACACAGAAGCATCTCTTATTCAAAGCAAATCATTAGGAGCAAATATCCATTGCTCTTCCCCATGTGAAATACAGAAGGATCACAACTGTCCACCATTTTCTCCTCCAGCTTCTCTCCATTCCTGCCTCTAACTAAAGACATTCTATTCAGCATCTTGGCACTGCCCTCCCTGCCTGACAGACCCTCTTGTTCTAACAGAATGTCATGTCTTCACATTCTGACTGGAGCTGCCTCAGCATGAAACAGCACTAGTCCTGACAAGCTACCCTTCTGGCTTTGCTCGGGAGGATCATTAACCATCGTTAAATAAATAAATTGCTGTTGCTACTCCCTGCACAATTTAGAACATGTGTCCTTGTGACTTGATGTGAGGCTCATGTTTAAAACTCTTGTTTGTTTTCTCTGCTGCCAAGAGCTTCCTGTTATGATTCCTCTGATTCTTGCTTTCCTTCAGTAATGGCCTGTCCTTCAAAGCCCTCTAGGTTCAATAGGAAATGACATGACTTATCATTTAAGCAACTCCATCCAAAACAATCTTCAGATGTAAAACTCTCTCTCTCTGTCTCTGTCTCTGTCTCTGTCTCTGTCTCTGTCTCTGTCTCTCTCTCTCTCTGTCTCTCTCTCTCTCTCTGTCTCTCTCTGTCTCTGTCTCTCTCTCTGTCTCTCTCTCTGTCTCTCTCTCTCTCTCTCTGTGTGTGTGTGTGTATCATTACTTGTCATTTAAGCAACTCCATCCAAACACAACCTTCAGATGTAGAGATTATGTCTACCTGTCTCTCCCTCTCCCCATACCCTATCTTCTCCCTATCCCTCTCCTCCTCCACTTCCCTCCCTCCTCCTCCTTCTCTCTCTAGTTCTCTCTTTCTGCATTCTTACAATATATCAAAATTTAAAAAAAAAAAAACCTTTGTATTGTATAGAAAATATTTCCCACCTTCCATTCATGTTGGTCTTTCATGTCATGCATGGCCCCTTAGTATAACAATTTGAGCTTTTAATTAATTGTTGCTTCTTTTAACATTCTTTTTACAAAATGACTTAGGGACATTTAATAGGGATGTTGAATGCTTAACTGTACCTCCTTTGTACACTAGTTTCACCATCATTAAACTGGTAATTGTTTAATAACTAGAAAATGTAACATCATTCATAGATGCATAAAAACTAATTCCACTTTTTTCCTCTCACAAGCACGGCATGTCTTTTAGGGTCCTCCAAATTCAGTATTAAATGAAATCACTTGTCATGAAAGCAAGCTCCATCCAAACACAGCCTGTACTAACTGGCTCAACCATCTTATATTTTGAAGACAGGTGTCTTTCATGAATCTTTAAGTTTTCTTTAGAGTGAGGCTCTGAGCACCTATTAGTGTGGTACCCCGGTGGTAACTGAGCTTAATATAACAAGATCATCTTTCATAGGAGCATAACCACAATCAGCTATGTACTACATCGGAGCTGCTTTTGTTCCATATAGCATAGAGTGTTCTCATGGCCCCAAGGTATCTAGCTACACAAAATGGAGATTTGCATATTCCATGGTATGTATGTGCATTGGTATGGATTCTCCTGTTATCTATATGTTGCCCACCTGTTATGTTACTTACCTTTATATATACTGAAGCCTGATGGTATGTCCCTTATGCTCCTTGTTTTCTTCTGTGAAAAGTAAGCCAAAGTACTGTGGTTGTTCAGCCCCCTGTCATCACCTTCACACACCCGCTGCATTGCTCCCTTTGCACAGCTGAGCCTCAGATATTTAACTGTAGAGATGAGCATCACGCAATATTCATTATTTCATTTCACTTTTGCCTTTACTGGCTTTTAAACTCTGACTGCAAGGAGGCATGCTATCAATGAATTCTTGAGCTGCACTGAATACTTTTGCCTCTAAACTCTAAGAGCCTCCTCAGATAGAAAACAATGGTTAGAAGTTTTTTCCCACTTCTGAGGATCCTTCCTACTCCATCTTTTAAAAACATACTTTCAATTCTATGCATTATTACCATAGAATTAGATTTTTCTAGTTTTCATTTGTATAATATTCCCTAAAAATGAATTTGATCTTCTGGATAAGCTAACATCATTAACAGCAAACATCAAGGGACTCCTCTTCCTTTGTGTGTGTTGGGGGGGAGGGAGCAGAGGAGAATGGGATACTCTTCCTGTCTGAAGAAGACACAGTGGTCAGCTATGCATTGTACATGCCTTAGAATCCCCCTTTCCCATCAGCTTCTTCAAGTTTCTATCACCAGGTTTTAAAGGGAAAGATTAGTACAGAATAGTCTACTTTCAGTGTCCCAGAGGCAGCACAGCACAGACACAGTTCAATCATATGACTTTCAAAGCCATTGTCTCATCCACTGCACCAGTGCATGGCAGTTAGCAGTATTAGCATCTGCAAGCTTTAGTTAGGTTTCAAGCTCCTTCAGCAAGTATGCATGTTTACTTCCTCCCCTCCCCACAAGGGGGAAAAAAAAAACAGGCAGAGTCCCCTCCTCCTATTTAGTGAGCTTGAATTGTGAAGTGCGACTTTAGCCCTACTGTGTTCACAGATTGGCCTAAGCATTAACCCCTCTCCTTGTTTGCCTTCACTGAACACAAGGATGCTCTCTCTCACTATGAGTGGCAAGTCGGACCCTCCTTGACAGAAGTCTGCTAATAGGGGTTGGCAGTTTGAAAAATAATATGAGGAGGGTTAGTTTAAAACTGAGATAACAGTTAACAGTTCATATTTTGAGATGCTCATTATTAATTCCAGTATGAAATGATTTGCACTTGTTATTAACACATTAAGACAGCCAAGGAAAAATTAGAAGGTGACTCAACAGGAGACATTCAAATGTGGAAGGAAAAAAAATAACCACAGAGGGAAACTTTTTCCTAATGAGCTGAGTCCACATTTAAGAAAGATCCATCCATTTTAAAGGTTGATTGGTTGTTGGGGGGGGTGTATATTTATTACTTAGATTTGTTTTCATCTGATACATAAAAATGTGAAAGGCATACATAATACTGGAGTACCATACATGAATTGTTTTAGTGTTCTAAACAATCGATATAGTGGAATAAACTGAATTGTCATCTCCTGAGAAGTGTTACAGTGTCATGGCATATTGAAAGCATAAGGCTGAGCACATGCTAGTTCAAAAGCATCTGAAGTAATTTAACATTTTATCATAAAGCAGGAGATAAACTGCAATGAGGCAGAGGTTCACATCCTCAAGGTGGAAGGCAAGCTATCTTCTACAGCTTGAGAAAAAGACTGTTTTCATCTAAGAAAAAGCATGTGTCACACATTCTGACCAGTGTGTGTGTGTGTGTGTGTGTGTGTGTGTGCATATTTGCATGAATGTATCTGTTTGTTTGTTTATATGTGTGTATGGTATCTATATGTGTGAGTATATGTATTTATCTATATGTGTGCGTATATCTCTGTGTATATATGCATATATCTGTGTGTCTATGTGTTTGTATGTTTGTATTTGATGTGTATATGTGTTTGTATTTCTAAATGTATACACATATGTATGTATACATATTCATGTATGTATGTATTATATATGCATGTATGTATATGACTCAGCTGAAAAATCATAATAAATAAAAATTAAATCTTTCTGAGACTTTTGGTTACTATTTCTTTGTTGTATCATCACCTTGTTTTTGACAGTGAGGAAACAGCATGGTTAACCAAAGCTCCCTGTTTTCTGTTTACTTTTTCTTCTTTGAGATTGTTAAATTGTAACATTCACCTTATTAAATACTAGAAAATAATTGAGAGTTTCAAGGTGCCTCCCTTCCTGTTCTCCCACTTTCTTTGGGACCTTAAACATCATGAGTTGTTTCTGAGAAGCCTGCATCCAGACCCACTCTTCTCTCAGGCTGCTGCTCTGGTAGGGGATTACCTGAAAGAAGTTCAGCCTAAGGTCAACTGAAGAATGAGAAAGTTGATATGAGCCTGAGTTTTAAGGAAATTTTTCCTTCTAGTCTAGTTTATTTTTCAAGTTTCATTGAAGACAAAATTGCCAGCTGTACAGTGGAGCCATTGTTTATAACACTGTGGAGATGGAGGAAGTATAGAGTAATGAGGTGATGTTTCTATTAAGTAAAGGGAAAGAGAGAAAGTAGGAGGGATTGCTAGTGTATTTGGTCATAGTGTTTTTCTATCTTGAACAGCACATCAACATATTTAAAGTCTTCAAGAAAGCAGGTTATGTGGAGAAAAAGGTTAAAAAGTGTTAGTGATTCTGTGTGGTGTAAAGGAAAAAAAATGTTGTACCACATATGAAATCTATTTGGTAAATAACTTAAGGCAGGACTGAAAATGTTCCTTCACACTCAAACACTGATTGCAATTTGGGGGATTATTTTCAGAACGTTGATAAATGAGAAACTGCATTCAACTCCTTCTCACTCTTTCCCCCAAAGTATACAAATAAAAAGCTTATTTTTTTCCGTGAGAGAGATTTTTAAACCACAGACAGGTTTTTGTCTTTACATTTTTTTCTCTATAGCAGCCAATTTTGTATGAAACAAATGATTTCGGGCCTAATTGCAGTGAGCGCCTGTGCTTGGTTTGCCAGCTCTGTTGAGGTTGAATTGCATTTGAACTTTCTAACAGTATGATCTTTTTTTCAGAATTTAATAACTGACTAAAATATTCAATAATGGGAGCTTTTATTAAATTAAAAAGAAATCAGGATATATTTTTAGAAGAACTAACTTATTTTCTTTATCAGTTTGTCTACTTTAAGGGAAAGGGACAGAATGAAAGCAACCCCTTGTATACTTAAATAGACATTAATGCCATAAGCACAGAGAATAATTTCATTCAGTGTGGATCAATGTTCAAAAGGTTTGGGAAGCATCACATGGCAGTAATAACTGTGCTTCTAGGTCTGTGGAATAACGAACTACATTGAATGTTTGAACTTCTTCATCAGTCTTCTGCATAATTAGTCTCTAAATTTCCACATGATTCTTAAAACCATTCTTAAATAGCCCACTGCCCAATCTCGCATCACCTAACACATCTGTTAAACGCAATGTCTGGTTTTCAAAGCAGGTAGGGAATGATGAGGGTTGGAAGACTGAGTGTATGCGGGCTGCCCTACCTAGAGATGCCCAAAGAGAATTGGGTGGGTTCATTTACAAGCATCCTTAGAAACGGAATGGTAAAACATGAAAGCCTGTTATAAACCCTTTTAATTAAAACACATTGTACCATATATTCTCCTCTCCACGGGGTTCATCTGACCTCTCACCTCTTCCTTTGTCCTGCAGGCACTCCACTGCTGGTTAGGAGAAGCAGTGACCCAGCACCAGGGCCCCATGCTGATGCCCAGCCAAGCACTGCAAGCCTGAGTGGCCAGAGTTTGAAACCTGTTGTTCTGGTAGGTATCTTACCATCTGCATCTCTGTGAGGGATCAAAGGGCCTTGCCCATCCACTCCAAACAGCTGATAATTAGATACAGGCCTTTTGATGAAATGCAGAGTAGCGATTATAAAAATAGATAGCATGGTCTAATAGTAGGATACAGTTATAACGAGGGCCCTAACTTACATAGTGGTGATTGTGTGTCAAACCCTCATTTAAACTTCTACATGTAAGTAAGGACATGTCTCTCTTCTCCAATTTTCTGATAGAATGTGAGGCAGGGAGAGATTCGGGACATGTGGCTATTTGTTCAGTGATGTAGGAGACTCAGAACTGAACCAAGTGGTCTGACTCGAAAGGCCCTGTTTCCAGCCAGCATATGACCTTGCTGCACGCCTTCTGCCATTCTCCTTCAAAATGTCAGAGGGTAGGCTGGTGTATTTTCAGTGATTCAATGCAGTGCTTTGTATGGCAGAATGACAGGGAGTGTTGATACAGTTTGAGCTCCCAATACCATGAATATTTGAGGCTGGTACTGGCTTTCTAGAATTCAGCATTGGAACTGGAGAAAAATAAATTACATAAGAAAAAAATGCTTATGAGACAACACATTTGTAACTGCTGTATTTACAACTTCCAGGGCACAGGTATTTTCCATCTACCCACATAGACTGAAGATCCTATTCTTTATATTCTCTGTTGCTCTGAAGTACTGTAATGGTGGTTCATCCCTCCAAATAGTCTGCAAGTTAAACGTTGGTTAATGACCATACATGTCATCACATAGCATGATACTCAATGATGTAACTATATTTAAAGTCTCCTAAAAGCCCATCCCTGGCTCATTATGAGCCTCAGTATTTAGAGTATATTTTTATATACTTTATGAAAAATGTATATCAGAGTGATGAATGAACTAAGGCAATTCTTACAATTTGGTATAATTTTGTTTTCAAGAACCAGTGACAAAGATTATGAAATAGGAGCTTCTATGCTATATTATTATTTACCAGTTGATGGGTATTTCCCTAATTTGTATATATTTTCCCTTAAAGTAGTACCTTTAAAATATTTCAGATATAACATTATCTCTTTATCCTATTTAAAACTCTAGGTGCTGGAGTAATGGCTTAGTCCCTAAGAATGCCTTCTCTTTTAAATATGTATATTTTATTATTTCTTTTAATTTTTTATATTATAACTACATTCTTTTTCTTTTCCCTTTCCTCTCCCAAAGCCTTCCATATGCCTTTCTTTGCTCACCTTCAAATTCATGGTCACCATTTAAAAATTAATTGTTGTTATATGCATATATATACATATATACATATATGTACATACTTACACATACATATATGTGTTTTCAATTATATCCTGTTCAGTCTATATAATGTTATTCCTATATATGTGAATGTTTCCAGAGTTGACCATTTGGTATTAAATAGCCAATCATTGTGCTCTTCCCTGGGGAAGACTCTTTCTGCCGCTTTCAGCATTCTTTGGTTGCCTATTGCTCTTTCTGTAGGGTAGAGGCCTCATGCTCCCCCTCATACACTTCCCATATGCATGTCTCTTGGTGCATTCTTTGTTTAGCTCAAATCTAGGCATCATGTTGAAGAGTACCTATTTTCTTAGAGAGGACTTTTGTTGGGAACTCCAGCTGCTGGGAATGCTGTGCCCTCTTTTGGCCTCTGCAGGCACTTCACTCATGTACATGGATCAACACACCATAGCAAGCACATAATTGAAAGAAAAATAAAAACCTTTAAAGGCTTACCTCTTTAGGGAAGTAGATTTACTAGAACATTAATAAAAACTTGGTATATCTGATCTACTTGATTGATGGGTACAGAGAAAGCCAGTGTTTGATGTTTTATGGAGTTTTTGTTTGTTTATCTTCATTTCATTTTAAATATGCAGTGATTGAGACCAGGTTAAGTCTAAATATATTGAATTGGGAAAAGGAATTATATAAGTATGAGGAAATTTACATAAAAAATAAGTACAATTTAATGCATATTTTATGATGTCTTTGTACCCTAAAATGAGTCTATCTGATTGATGTTGTCACTGTTTTCGTGCAGAAAGATCCTCCCATATCTAGTTTAGTTTGTATCACATAGACTCAGTGCATAGAACAATAGAAATAACATAAACATTTCTTTCTTTTAGAGAAAATTAAGTCTCCCATCTTTGTAATATTTTTATCCAAATATGACCTCAGGGAATTCTGAGGCAGGGCATGTGGTTGGATTATATAGTATCACTAGCAGAGATTTGTGTTCTCATTTTGGGAAAAAAATACTGTCACTGAAAATTCTTGTATCTTGCCTTCATGTAAGTGATGTGGCTTAAGTACTGGTATGTCAGAAGTAGAAAGCCTATGCTGTTTTTCTTCTGCATAGTGGGCTATGTGCATGATGATGAGTGTACCTGAGACTTGAAGGATATGGTCCTTGCCTTGGCACAGGACAGAAACACTCAGGCTTCTTTTACTTTGATTATACAATAATCTCTACTGGTTGTGTGATTCCTAATGTACCAGGAACACAGACTGTGCTATGGTTTTCTTCATCTAGATCTAAGTACATGGAAAATGCTCAGTGTATGCATGCTTTGGGTCTAGAAATGAAAGATACATATAAACCTAGTGGGAATTCTTCAAGTTTCTGAGCACTACAGAGGTTTTAATTAATAATTAACCCAACTCAGCCTTTCTACCCATTACCCACACACTCTCTAAACTTCTTTCCTTTTTTATAATATTTATTTAGTCTCCCTAAGTCAAGAAACAAATACATGAACTGCCCTGCCATAAGAACTGTAGACAGGGTTAGTGAGTAAAGATTCCTGAGAGGGGGTCAGCTTTCACTCAGAAGAAAGGCATGGTTTGTGTGTCATAGTCTCATTAAGTTTTTGTTGAACTTGTGTTCAAATACATTTACAATCATGAGTTAAATAAACTATATATTAAATTATTTTAATTACTTTTTATTTCTAAATGTGGTTAATAGAAAACTATGCATTATATTTATCGTTCTCGATGTATTTATATCGAATAGTGTTCCTCGAGACAGAAGTAAAATCAGGTGTGAATTAGTAATATGATTTGAGATCCTAGGAGGAAGGGTCTCTGAGTCCTATGTTGTCTTTTGGGTGTCAGTATGATTCATTGTCATCCTGGCTCCTTTCTGTGAGTGCATTCACTTACTCTACAAACATCCACGGATAGATAAAAACCATGGCATCCTATACATGTCCATGTAGGTTCTGTCAGTACTTGCTTAGTGATGAGAGGGGGCCCTTTGGTGAAGGATGGGGAAACCAGCGCCACAGATCTTATCTGGGAGCACACAGTTGTTTCTTCATGACGTAGGAAGTCTGGATTGCTCACTCAAGGCTCTTTTCCATGCCTCAGATAGCATAGTTATACTGACAGTGTTACTTGGAGCAACTTGATTTCTCTGGTTGGATAAGAGCTGGTACAGATAGGGAATGTATGGTAATATACCCCTTGCAGTAAGCAATGTGAAAAACAATTGCTTTAAAGATACATGTTCCATTGCTTCTCCTTTCCACTTCCTAAAAAGTGTTCTCATGTAAGTAATTCACAGACAGAAGGACCCCAAGTGGTTTATTCCCAGTAAAGTTAGTCATAATCCACACCATAAGAATCTAGGGAATAAATACTTGACACATTTGACTGTGTTGAAGTACTGCCTTTAAAATCACTGTTGATGCTAGTTACTTTTAACTGTACTTTATTAGACCCACTGTAGTTAAAATTGCTTCACTGATGCCCAGAGATGTGTGCTTTGGAAAGGTTAGAAAATTTGCATCTTTCTTCCTGATTGAATTATTTCGAATTGGTTATTTCAGATGTACACTCACGAGCATGTTGGTCTTACAAGACAGCACCAAATTACAAAATTCGAATTTACTGCAAGTTTCAAATTCTCAGTGCTGAAAACCCTCCAAATTTCAGAGTTTGTTACTTAACTATCATCAGGTAAACAGCATGGAAATTTGTTTCCCTGCCTTCTCTTCATACCAGGTAGGATAGCTATTAATGTTCAAGCAGCAATAGCTATTCATCTTCCAAGACAGTAGCAAACCTCATTCTTCTGACACTTTTGTACTAAAGGAAGAGAACCCTGGGGACAGGATGTTAGAGTAGGAGTTTTCTTACGAGAGGCCTTACCTTCCTTCCCTTGATTGCAACCTGGTGTGTTCTCCTTCGGCTTAAGGGGCTGCCATAAATCTGAGCTCCTTGAAATAGATGTTCTTGAATTTTCAAATGGAACTCTAAACACATGTGATATTGCCCTTTAATATCCGGTTAACTAATATAGGTGTTTGTGTTTTAATGACTGTTTTCATCTTGCATTTCACCCTTAAGGCACATGGATCCTGCAGGGTGAGTAAATTAAAAAGTAGATTCCTGGATTGTATATGGTTGTTCTCTGAGACGAAGGATGGTGCTCTAAACCTGTTACTTAAATTACTTATATTACCAAAAATTGTGTGTGCATGTGTGTGTGTGTGGGGGGGGTGTTCACTTGTGGCCTTTAGAAGTTGATGTGTATTATCATATAAATTCTATTTTTAAAAATTATGTGGTCAGTTTGGGTGGTTGTTAAAGTAGAAGGCATTGCTTGGCTATCAGGGGTATCCGGGGTATCAGAGGTGTGATATCTCTCTGGAGTTTTAGTATGGGGTGGCCAAGAGACTCATCATTCTCTGCAGTTTAGAAGGAGAGCAAAAGATTAAGATGAGAAGCCCCATTTCTGAGGGTTAAGTAGTACAGGGAACCAATTCCTTGACTCTATACACTGTCTCTGAGTAAGAGAGTCTCACATTCTGCCTGCAAAGGTCCAGTAGCTAAGACTATTCCATTCTATTTATCATCTTTCCTACCTAGCACATAGACATAAATCCAGGAGTTTAAGATGAATTTTTTTTCATTTTTGCTCCTAGACTCACATATACCTGTTTATTCAATAGCAACACAATTGTTCAGTATTTTACCATTAGGGGAGAAGAACAGGCTGGCTCTGGAGGATGCCCGCAGAAATATTTCCAGTTGTCAGGAATATTCTACTGGAGGATAGATAGAAATCCAAATGATCTTTAGAGATATGGGTGTTTCATCGGCAAAGATCCTGCAGGTGGTACTGTTGAAGAGAAATCTTTCCAGTGTGTAGTGGCGTTCTTCTTGCCTGGGGATGGAGAAATGTCTTATTGGATGATATATATCTCTTTCTGAGCATGTCATGGATATCGAAACTATTATAAATGTTTCCCCCAGATTAAACTTTCTCAAAACCATGAGCAAAATCATTGAGATATTACAAATAAAGTTTAATAGCTTGTCTGTTAGGTTAAAAGTGAAAAGGCATTTGGTTGTGGGCTACTGACCATATACGCAAACCAGGTAACTATGGTCTGCCTTTCTTGGTGATTAGTCTAAGTCTACATTTAATAAGGAAAATACAAGTGGTTTATGCCAAAAGTCAACTTAAGATAGTAAAGAGTTTGGATGAACAAATGTTAATTTCTCTCCAGTCGATATTACAGCTTTATAGCTATAGAGGTTCAGACTGGATGACTGCTGGGGGGTATCTGAAGGAAGGTGATAGCCATTGTATTTCAGCCAGGAGTGTTGGATGCTGTTCAATGAAAGGGAATAGCTTGGAACATACAATTGTATTATTTAGAGATACTGAATCCTACAAAAGGTTTTTCTTTCATTCTTTCCTTTTTTTTTTCTGACAGTGATGTAATAATAGTCCTGTTGTTTGTAACTCCAGCTGTTCACGCTGTGGGCTGATAAGACCAGAGCTAGAAGACACAGTGCAGCAATGGTTTTTCATATGGCTTTGTTTTAAGAGATAAAGCTGCCAACCAGTATTTCATGAAACCAGATGTTTACTAAGTTTGGCAAGTTTAGGCAGCTTAATTTTTAAAACATTGTGCTTAGAGACTATGCTTCAGGTCGGAGAGAGTGAGGAGCCTGGTTTATTCTACAGCAGAGTTTTTCACTGCAATTTTGTAGAGGTTGATTTAAACAAACAAACAAACAAACAAAAACTGGCCTAGCTGAATGTCTGCACCATGAAGCCAGGAACCCTGGGAAATGTGATCCCCTGTTCAGGACCGTGCTTCTGCATCACTTATCCTGAGTCTAGTTTAAAACTGGAAAACAAAAAGAAAGTTCACTATTCCAAGTCTTTTTCAGAAAGGAGAACTAACCATAGTTTTTGTTTTCAGTTAGGCTCTAAGCATAATATAATCTGAATGCATTTTGCTTTCATATCAAAATATATTGATTGACATTTTAGATATCCACACCTTGTGCTGCAAGCCATTAGGAAACCTTCAGAAATTGCTCTTCTTCTCGGGAAACATAGAGAGAGCTTGGTTAAGAAGACCAAATCCAAAGCAACTGAACAGCCCTCCCAACCTGAGCATATATCAGATTACTAGATGTTACATCTTAACAAGAATATCCCTGTTCTTAGCCTACACCTTGCACTTTGGCTCTTGGCCTGAGTTTAAGTTTCCTTAAACACTGAAGGAAGCACCATGTTTGATGTCTCTGTTAGTTCTTATTTTCCTGCAGTGTAACTACCAGTTGGCATGTTGCTAAGGCAGCAAGCACTTACAGCTGGTGTTCTCTTATTTGTGTTCAAGTCCCCAGGCACAGTGCCTGTCACATGGTAGATCGTCATAGATGTATGAGGCTTAAAACTTTTCTTTCTGAGATGAGTAAGGTGAAGTCAACCTTCAGGCAGCTTTGGCTCGTTTTTTAAGTGTGTTTATTGTGTATTTGTGCATATCTGTATGTGCATATACACACACATATATGAATGAATTGGATTATGAAAGGTCCTGCCTTTCTTTATGAAATTAAATACAGTTTTCTACCTGAAATAGCTCCAGCTGAGTTGTGAAAGTCAGTGAAATGCCCAAGCATGACTTTTCTGCTACAAACTTAACTGAGAGCTGGTGGCTGAGGTCAGCACTTTGGATTCTCAGACATTTCGTTTTAGAATTTAAACAATGAGCTGGTTCAGAGAATTAGTAAAAATTATAGGGAGAGAACATGCCATTATTATTCTGCTCATGAATTGTTATAGAGGCTAATTTTACAAGTAAACTGTGAAGAAAAACAGAATAGAAATTAATTCCAACGTAGTACATTCACTTATTTGGACTTCTTTTTCTGTCAACCAAATTGTGAGTTCTATAATATAAACTTAGCAAGCTCATCAGTCATAATGTTATACTCTTCTAATAGCTGTGTTCAAAGACTTCAAAAACACTTCTGGTTTTAATTTTGGGTTCATTTCTTACACTACGGCATCTAAAGATGTTCCTCTCCAGCACTTCTTTTATTCCAGCTTTTCTTAATATGTTTTTCTAGTTTTGACTAATGTAGGAAGAATATAAAAATACTTCTGGTACTTGGATTAATTAGAGTACGGGGGACAAAATGTGGTAAAATGTGTTTTTAGTGCTCTGATCAGATCCAGTTTTGACACTGTCGCTGAAGTTTATTTAGATGTGTAGCTTTTTCTGAAGATCAAGATCCTATACTCTGTATGGCTAACACTGTAACCTTGGAAGAATGTATAAGTTGTGAATGATTCGTTCCCAAAGTGTGTATACCTAAAAATAAAATAAAATAAAATAAGCAAGAAAGCTACATGAATTGTAATTGCTATTATTCATTTAAACTCCATACTAATGACTTGTGGGTTCCTGGTATGAGTTTTTAACCTGGGTGAGAATAGATTCAACTTTAAATTCTATCCTAATGTCCTATGAACATCTATGCATTCAAAGAACAGCAATGAATTTTTCCATCTAAGATACCAGTAGTCTGTATGTATTTTCCAAGTAAATAATAAAGACAAACATTTAAAATAAAAACCTGAATATCCATACAGAGGCAGTATCATAAAATGGTGTCTCCACAAACACCCATCAGTTCATTCAATGAGATAGCTGCCTTTAAAAAAATCCCATATCTAAACCCAAGTAGCTAGGTATGTCCAAGGCTAGAGTCAAGGTTGAGAAAGGTGGGTTTTGTTTTTGCTTGTTGTTATTGTTGTTCTCTTCTGTGATGACTTCTGAGCTTCAACTGATAAACATCCATGGTGTAGACTGTAAGGGTTAATGAACATTCTCCCTTGGGAAGCATTAGGATCCTAGATTCTGAAAGAAATACAACTTTCTCTTCAGATGAGGATTTTTTTTTTTCTCTCGAAAACTACACCCTCCTGAAGTGTGTTTCATTCTGGCTTCTGCTTACAAAGTGGAGTTAGTTATAGAATGACATCAACATTGTACAGACATTAAACAAGACTTTTCTTTCTCAGGAGGGGGCCCCTTTCCTAATGGCCCTGTGCCATAAAGTTGAATTCTGATGTAGATGAATCACATTTTAAAAGTCGCTACTGTGTGTGTTTTACGCTTGTGGAAACACGTAACATCCTCATGAGCAGCGTGTGGCTTGTCACAGTACTGCTTTTGATGTCTGATTAGATGATCATGGAGACATCTGGAGTGAGTTAGGTTTGAAGGAACTGTTGTGAGCCAATGGAGGCCCCAAAGCCTTCGGACAGAGTCAGGCTTTATTATTTCTTTTTTCTAAATCATAAGTTTTTTCGATCTTTAATTGACTTTTTTGAGCCATCTCTCCAGATAGATCTCCATACTTTTAAAATATAAATGGATAAATGATATTTGTTGAAAAAAATCATAAAGGGTTATTGCCGTGGGAAGAAACTGGCAGCTCATGCATCTGAAGTCAGAACTGACTTCTTACAGAGACTGCTGTGTCTGTTACCTCTGCCTTTAATCTCAGTCACTGCCAGTCAGACCAGCCTTCTCTGTGTTAACAGAGAATGTATATTTGATTCCAGCTCTGTTCTTACCACGATCCAAGGAAAGCAAGCAGACAGGGACACAGCTGATACTGTTTGGACTACAGTGCTGCTGCGTGTGGGGAGCACTCATTGAGCAATCACTCATTAATACAACAAACTGTACTTGAGTGCTCGCAAAATGTGAGCATTGCATAGAGGCTGGGTAATTTCCAGAGACGTCCTTTACCCCAAATGTTTGCGATTAGGAGTGTTTGGAATTTGGAGTAATTCTGGATGTTGAAATATTTTCATATATGCTATTTTAAGAAATAGGCCTAATACTAAGCATTAAATTTATTTGTTTTCTGAGCACCTTGGATATTATTGTCCTAAAATGCAAGCCACATTTAAATAATCTGATTCTCTGCTGTAGCCTACTCACAGAAATTGAGGGGTGGGATTTTCCACTTGAGTTATCAGGTTAGAGGTGCTCAGTCAACGAAACACAGCTCTTTATGTATTCGTGAGTAAGGCTATTTTTACCTATTTTTACCTATATAGATGGGTAGACACACACACACACACACACACACACACACACGATTTTTTGCCTTAAAATCCCCTTTTCAGAGCCTCCAAAATGTCTATTACATTTCTTATTATAACTGTCTATGAGAACTCCTTTTCTTCTGAGGTCGTGGAAATATGCACACGGTCTTTGTCATCTGAAGCATTTAAGCGCCCAGGTCAGGGGTTCAAGTACATTCACAGCCGGGCTTCTACGATCACTACCTCTAGAGTTCTGCATTCTACAAAACTGAATTCCGTAGCCATTAAAAATGATCTCTACTGTCCAGAAACCCTGACAACTACAATTTATATTTTTTTTCTCTTCCTAATTTTGAAACCCTTGGCAGCTCATGGCAGTGGACTCATGTAGTCACTGTCTGTGTGACCAGCTAATATGATTAAGCATCTCGTCCTCAAGCTACATGCATCCTGTACCGCATGTCTACACAGATTTCCAGTTCGAAGCTCAAAGAATCCTATTGTTCCTGTATACTCTATTTGGAGGATTTTGTTGATGGAAATTAGATTATCTCTCTTTCACCTTGAGTATGGTGCAGCTGTGGACATGTGTGTCATATTTAAGTCCATGTTTGCAGCAGGATATGATAGCACAAACCTGCACACTCCTCAGACTTTGGGAGCCAAAATGAGAGTCTCAAATCAAAATTTAAGGAGCAACCTGGAAGATGCAAATACTTCCACCCAGCCAATGGACAGAAGCCGGGGACTCCTGTGGTTCATTTAGGGAAAGGCTGGGAGAAGCTGAGGAGGAGGGTAACCCTATAGGAGGACCAGCAGTCTCAACTAATCTGGACCCCCAAGATCTCGCTGGTCCGGTGCCCCCGACACACATACAACAGAGAACTGCCTGGTCTGGCTTCAGTGAGAGAAAATGAACCTAACCCTCCAGAGACTTGAGGCCCCAGGGAGTGGGGAGGCCTGGCAGGGTGGGGTGGTAGGGAACATCCTCTTGGAGACAGGGACATGGTGAAATGGGATGAGGAACTGTGGAGGCAGACCAGGGGAGGGATAATGGCTGGCCTGGAAAAAAAAAAAAGATTAAAGATAAGTCTTTAAAAAAGAAGCAACCTATATATATTCACACATATAATGCAAATATGAGGTCCCATTTTTCATCCGTCCTCTTTCTAAACAAAAGTATAATTTCTGAATCATATGGTTATTCTGTTTACTTTTACTTTTATTTTTACATGATATTATTGTCCTAAATTTCACTTTTTTTCCTAATATTCACTTTTTAATGGAACTACTTTCCTCAGGCAATTTTACTTCCAAAATGTTTTTGTAAGTAGCCATCCTAATGAGTAAGATATTATCATGACTTTTTATTTACACTTCTTTCATGATTAATGATTTTGAACATCTGCTGAAATACTTACTGGTTATTTACAAATGTTTGGTCTTTATAACTCTTTTGCCGAAATTTAAGTTGGGTTGCTTATTTTTATTGTTGAGTTTTAAGTGTACCCTATAGATTCTGAATATTAAGTTGTTATCAAGTATATAATTTGCAAATATTTTCTCCTTTTTCATTTTATTGATTGCATTTTAAGGGTGAAACATGCTATTGTCATGAAATTCAGGTTTTATGTTTTTTCATTTGTTTCCTATGTCTTTAATATTGGTGTAATCATTATCTATTTATTTAATACTTCTAGTAAGTTTTTATCTAACAGTGTTATAGTATTGCCTCACTTAGGACATTGACCCACTTTTAACCAGACCTCATAGTCTTAAACCCAGACACCGTACAAGCTAAGCCCCATGTTTGCTGCAGAGTGATATCAAGACCAGGCTGAGGAGATAGCATAGTGGGAGAAAGCTTTCCTAGCATGCACAAAGCCCTAGGTTCACTCTTTAGCACTGAAGGACAGACAGACAGATAAAAACAGACTGGTGTGTTCTATGTAACACACTTGTCTGGCATGTGCAGGACTCCAAGTTTAATTCTCTGTATTGCCAAAAATAATATCCTAGATTTCCATCAAATGAATGGAAAAAGAAACTGCTGTTATCTACAAATGATGGAAAGCTATGTAAATACAAAAGGATAAAATCCTCCCTTTTGTGACAACATAGATAGGCATCAAGTCATTAGGTTAAGTTAAAGAAGCCAAGTTTTACCAGAACTCACTATAGGAGTCTAAAATAGATAAGAGCAGGTACCAAAAAGCAAGAGCAGTAGGAAGGAGGGAGGCAGAGCTGAGGAAATGTTGGTCAAAAGTACTAAGTTATAGCTATACTGGAGTTTGAATGTTCTCTTGCATAATAAGATGACTATGGATAATGCTGACTTCATTAAGAATTTCCAAAGATTTGGAATACAATATTTTAGGTGTTTAACTATCAACAAAAAGTAAATGCTTTGGAAAACACGCCTTTGCTGCTATGAGCATTACACCATTTACACAAACATGTATCACTACCATGTAGAATACTATATAGAATTCACGTATGTCAATTTAAAGACCATCCTTCCCTACTGAAGGGTCTTGGCAGCCTTTTTGAAAATGACCTCATATGCAAAAGTTTACTTTCAGGTTCTTAATACAACTTTTTGTAGTCTTACCTTGAGTTTTCTACTAAGCATCAACTCTAGAAAACAGACATAAGGAACCCCATGCGTACCATCCTCTACTTTCCATACACACTTCTTTCTCAGTACCCTGGCTCAGCTTTTGGTTGAATGGCCAATATTGATTTCCCTTTTCTCCTCACGTGTGCTTCTAGATTCACTTCTCTGTCTAAACCAGTTCTTGCCCACCCTCTGTCTCTCATGATCCCCTCCACCCCATGTACTTGGCTTGTTCATTATTTCCACTGAGGATCTCCCTTATATGCCCTGAGCTCCCTCTGATTTACTGAATATCTTACACATTTAGAACATAATCCTGTAGCTAAAGAACAATGATACTTAGAAAAGGTTTGAAGAAGGGGTGAAATACATTTTGAGGGTGAATCTATTTAAATTCTTTATTTGCATTGAAATGGCCTGCATTCTATTTCAGCCAACAGGAGACCATGTATTATCAGCCCCAGGTATTGTGGGGAGGGGTTTCTCTTACTCAATACCAAGTTCATAACCTGGTGCAAAAACTATTATATACAGGAACTTTTTGATATGCAATGGTATTACAATTCATTTAACCCATAATGAATTGAAGATATTTGAGGGTTAAATACACTTAATATTCTCTTTAGAACCTGATAGTTTAGTCCAGTCTGCCTTGAACATGCTCAAAGATTTATGTGATCCCACTGTTGGAGTTATGTAACACTAATTCAATAACAACTTGTTGAGAATTCCATGTATTTTGTTGGATAGCTATAAATGTTTACAACACGGTGGAACAGAAAGTATTGGTTGTTTCCCTCCAGATGGGCAGTTGATGGAGCTAGAGATTGCCACTCCCACCCAAGAAACAACCTCGACATTGTCACTAGGAACGAAGTATAAAGGTTTCTGTCTAGTACTTTTCTCTTTCACAATGTCAGATATAATAGTTCTAATTGGACATTTCATAAGTTGGGAGCATCTGTATGCCCTAGTCTACTATTCCACTCCATAAGGAGTTAGGTTTCATTGCCTTGATTTTATAGATGAAGCATCTCAGGCTGAGACAGGATAACACATTTGCCTTGACCAACACCATTGACAACTAGCAACAGTAGGAGTGGCCTTCAAATGGTCTTCATCTGAGCTATGGCCTTTTTACAAAACTGCCTGCCAACAAGTGGCCATGTCTTACTATTTCCAGGTCATGGGGAAAGGGCTTAATATCGAGATCATATGTTACCTTAGAAGCACCACTTGCCTCCACATGATGCAGCTGTGGGTTAGATGATTTGGGAAATCTTCATTTGAAGCTGCCTTCAAAGTCCTTTAAAAAAAACTGTAATTTTAATATCCTATAGTTACACTTCACTTTTCTACCAAAAATGGTATTGTTCTAGCTAATGCCACAGCTTTGTACTGTAGAGCTAGTCTCAAATGACTTGACTGTTTACACAGTTCAGATACCCCTGAGAAGTTCTAACCACCACGAAAGCATGTGATACAGACCTTAAACACATTTGTGGAAAAACGACTCAGATGTGCCTTTAAGCAGCAGTGTTTTATTGCCATTCTTTGTTTATGGAATTGTCTGGTGGTTAAGACAAGTAGGTTTGATCCCTGACTCATCCACTGGCTCATTGTCAGGCGAAGCAAGTATAATTTTGTTCTCTATCTGGAAGGAAAAGATTGTCTTCCATCTTGGTCACAGTGGAATTGCGAGGTTAATGCCTTTTATCTTGAGTGCAGCATTTAACAGACTGTGGGTGTTTAATATATGTTAATAATAGTGATAATAATGAATGTTGATAATTAAAGGTCTTTTATAATTACTAAATTTCTAATGTGTGTTAAATATAATTAAAGGGAAATTATTTAAATTAATATGCATGCCTACAAAAACTGGAGCTAGCCACAGCTTTTATTTTTAGCATCTTAAATAGCATCATGAATGTGAATCCAGGATTAAGAAATCCAGTGATAATGACAGTTTCACTAGGGTCATGTATAGAGGGAGAACCCATGTCTGGTTTGGGTCTAGAAATGAAAAACAAAATCATCTTTCTGAGCTGAGAAGCATAGTGAATGGGAAGCCACAAGGGACGTTTGTGGTTGGAATTTCGCCACATAAAGCTGGGCATCCAACATCATTGCTAGGTTTTTCTCTCTGAGATTGCTATTCATGTATTCTACACAAGGAAGAGAAAGGCTTTTATGGGAATAGGGTACCATCCCTCATCCCTCAAAAAAAATTTAAAAAAATAAATAAATAAATAAAAGGAAGCAAAGGCATTGGAAGTAGTTGAGATACAGTAATAATAAATAATGACCCTGAGATTTAGTATAGAGAATGATTCCCCAAATTCCAGTGTACCCATGTCACATAGGATTATTACTCCATAATACATCAGGGAAGAAATCCTGAGAGGAGCAGCATTAATATGGTTAATGCCTGTATGCTCAGGGTGAGGGCCTGATGTAAATGGAGTCACAGAGCCTCCAGCAGACTGATCTTCTGGCACCTTCCCCTTATTTGGATTTTACTCTTCTCATCCACAAACTTCATGTTATAATTACAGTTACATCAGGGCATTGGCTTAAGAAACAAATGAAGTATCATCTGTAAAATTGTTAGGATGCATGGCATGTTTGTTGGATTTGTTATGGATAAAGCGGACAATAGAGATAATTAGGGAGTTAACATTCTTTTAAAGCTGAACTTAATCAGGCTTGTTTTTACTTAAGCTAGGAATAGCATACATCTAGAAAAAAATACCAGTTCCCGAAGTCAATCATTGAATATATGGTGAATCTCTGTTTATAAGGACCTTTACAAGCTCCAAATCATTGGAAGATGAAAGGTACCCATCTGAAGATCAGGCCTTATGTCAATATTGGAGCTGCCTCCATGAATCCAGCCTCAGTTTTCTTTTTGTTATAAAACAATGACTCTTTTCCTTGTAAACATTTAAGTGAAAAACCAAGGAGGAGAAAGCTGAGTAGAAGAATTCTTTAGCAATATGATGACTTCTAATGGTCCTAACCCACAGCCCATCAAATTCCACAGCTCTGCACAAGTCCTCTGCCCTTCTGAACTTACCTGGGTTGTGCCTCTTACTCTATCTGGAATAGCCTACTGGGTTTCTCTGTGGCCCAGATTCCTTCTCTACAAAGACAAGACTCTAAGGTCTTTCTACTTTCTAGAAGCTTGGACATACACAGCACAAGTATACTTCTCTTTGGGAACTCTTTTAAGGAAGTATGTAATATGTTTGTTGAAATCATGATGAAATACATTCTTAGAGGACATCAGCATTTAATGTGGCACCAAGTGTCAGAGGCCAGTCTCAAGTCAGGCAGCAATGTTAGTTCCCTGCTTAAGCAGCTCCCTGCTTTCGGAAGACGCTGCAGTGCTCACAGACAGAGTCAACTATCTCATGTTTACTTCCTACAGTGGGAGTGGCTGGTCAAGAGTAGTGAGACCACATCCTCTGTGTGTGCTTATGTGGAAGTGTACTGAGGCTACAGGGTATTTTTATCATGTCTATAGCACTTAGTGTGTGGCAGGGATTTACTAAGTAATGACTGTCTGGATTCCTGAATGGATGACAAAAACTACCAGATGATCAGCACAAGGAAAGAGTGGGAAACAGAACAAGTTGTCAGATTCTAACATGATGATGGATTTGTAGAGAAAAGCCTTTAATGTCAGTATTTAAATAAAAAAGGAAGGGTTTCTGATGGCAATGTAAATGTTGCTTTTGGTCTGGCTTCAAAATCTTTAGTTTTAATTAGAATGCAAAAATGATAGGTATCACTGGGATGTATTGACTCCTATATTTCACATATTGTTGATCTTTATTATCCTCCCTAGTTCTGTGCTTCTCGCCTTTAACTTGAGCAGCCTCTGAGTAAACTGTTCCTCTTCCCAAATAGTCCATCTTCTTACTTCTATGGAATACACATCCTAGAGTCCTCATCAAGAGAGAACATGAAATATTTGTCTTTCTGGAATTGGCATACTTAGATAATCTCCATTTCTATTCATTTTGATAAAATGACATAATTTCATTTTAAGATGTTTAAAGAAAGCTCCATTAGTCATGTATATCTGTATTTCTTTTTCTTTTCATCTACTGACTAACATCTAGACTGATTCCATGCCTTGGCATGGATTGGCCCCTATCTCTGTGATGTTCTGACTTTCATTTCTTCAGGTATATGCCCAGCAGTCATATAACTGAAACATATGGTGGATGTATTTTTAATTTTTGTATAAACATCCATATGGATTTCCATAGTAGCCACTAATTTATATTCCCAATATATGAGTCTCCCTTTCTCTCTCTTTTTTCCAGAATTTAGTTTTTCCCATAAAATATGGGTATTTTATTCTAGTTCTGTGAAAAAGTAGAGAGAAGAGAAAGGGAGAAAGAAAGAGAGGAAGGGAGGAATGGGGAGAGAGAGGGAGAGGGAAGCAGGAAGGGAGGGAGGGAAATAATAATTGGGAACACTGAAGCAGATATATATGTTTAAATATATATGTTTATCTTTGCATATGCATTTTTTCTTACTGACATTTTAGTCTTACTGACATTTATATCTTCACTTTTTTTAGCCTCTTGATTAAATCTTACATGTCATAACATGTGCTCCTAGTACTTATACCTTCATTGTCTGTTCAATCCCTTACTAGTATTTGTGTTATATTCATTAATTTGTGTTTTAGCCAGTTGTATCATTGGCCAAACTGTTTATTTGAAAATGTCTTGGAAAAGTTTCACGTTATGCTTTGCCCGTTACTTGCTCAGTAGGTGACATTTCAATATTCTTTGCAACTTGGTTCATCTTACGACTCTCTATGCAGGTTCCCTCTGCAATCTATTTAAGTTTCTGGTGCCACACATACCTTTATCTTCTGGATAAGACTGCCAGTGTCCACAAGCGTGGGGTCAGTATAAACTCTATGGTACCTGAGCTGGACTCTGATTTAACCAGAGGCAAGTTCTTTTGGCAAGCCTCTGGATGTTTCACCAGACCTTTCTAAGTTAGCTTCTCCCTTTGGTTCAGGAAGTGATTCTCTTCACTGCTCTTTGCAATAACTTAATGTTTTACTATATTTGCTGGCTTGTGGCTTATGCAGAATTCTTATTATTTGCTTTCAATGATAGCCATTCTTACAGGGGTAATATAGAATCTCAATATACTCTTGTTCTTCATTTCTCTGATGTGTAATGATTTTTAACATATATTTATTGGCCATTTGGCTTTCTTTTGAGAACTGTCCATTCAGTTTTTTTGCCCATTTATTGATTGGATAATTTGCTTCTTCAGTTTTTGTACTTTTTCATAGCTTTTATGATTCACATTTAAATTATGACAAACGTGCTCTAAGAACTCTAGCATGAATTTATCTATTTATGTTCAATATCTGTAATTTAAAACGGGCTTGGCTCTCTAAGACTATTATGTTATTTCTTCATTTAGACCCCACCTGCATAAGTCATCTTCTTGCTTCTTTCATTTAGAATGTGTGGGATGGGAGGGAGAGGGAGCTGTTTTGGCGGTTATTACAGAATTTAATTTTTGTTTGTGATCAATGTTTTCTTATTGATCTGCAAGTATATAATACAATTTCACTGTCAGTGGGTTTTGAGAAGAATAATTATAAAGCTTACCACAGTGACTGAAGTAAAAAGCCGAGCTTTACTGAACTTGGGCCTCTTTTGAAGGCTAGATAAACTAAGGCTTGAATTTTCACCAGAAGGCTGTATATAATATAGGAATATGAAAATAATTTGAGTCTGCGATCAAAAACATGCATTATGGCATATATAAGCTGCTTTATAAAATAATAAGAGTAGTTGACATCCTCCCAGGGGCTTCTGCTTCCATCCTTTCCAGGTTTGCTGCTAATGGTTTCAAGTCTAAGTTGTGACATCACACCATGCCGTCCTCTCCCGTGGTTGAATTCTATGTGATAAGTACCAGTATGTGACTTTCACTATCAAGGGGACTTTGATGTACTGTAGTATGTAAACTGAATTACCAAACAGATTTTTTTATTTAAAATACAAATTTTCAAAACAATGGACCAAGAAGAACAGATGAGCAGATGAAATTAAACATACTAAAAGCCATCATTTCCAAAGTAAAAGTCCAATAACCTAATTTGAAGGGAAAAAAATGGCATAGTTTTATTTTCTTGTTAGTGGGTTTTCCCACCAAAGACTATGATGTACAGCCGTCTTTCTTAGTCTCTGATATTATGTTCCTGGATTTGACTGAAGGATTTTTAAGACCTTCTCTCCATAGGCTTGAGCTGAGTTTGCAGCCTGGTTCATGATGACTCTCTTCACTTAACAAATAGTTGTTGGAAGTCCACTTTGTGGACCATGGCCTTTTCTGGGCATTAGAAAATGACTAGTTCTGCCCCAGGGAACTGTCTTTTATAGGTCTCCCTTCATTTCCTGTAAAAGTCATTCAGGAGAGCAGTGCCACGGGTTTCTTTGCTCAAGGGAAAAAAAAAAAAAAAATATATATATATATATATATATATATATATATATATACATATATATAACTAAAAGGGAGATTTGAACTAGTTTTTGAGGGGAAATTTTTCTTTTCAGAAATGCTAAGACTTCAAGGATGTCAGGAAGAACAAGGGGCCAATACATTTTAGCTGAAAGACAGAAAGTGATACTTAATAAAGACAGCAATGCGAGGAGATAGTGTGGTTTTCCAGGTAATTTTAAGTCCTTAAGTTTTGTTCACAGAATAAGAAGTGGGGAGCCAAACCATGGACTGGCATAGGCAGCAAATACAGGAGTTCAACTTAGAGCTACATGTAGGATCATTGAAGAGCCTAAATGAAGAGACTGCAGCCTCAATTCTGTAAGGACCAAAGGGACAGGTAGAAAAGTTGGAGTTTGTTATGATGAGGATGGCTTTGTTCATGTAAACTGGGGTGTTGGTTGAGTAGTAATTCCAAACCATCAGTCCCCATGCATACTTTGCCTCAGTTACTATCCTAAGTTACTTCTACCTAGTCCTAGAGCAACTTTGCAGAGTGGTTAGAATTTAACTTTTTTTTATTTTATTGATAAGGAAGTGAGGTGTGGGGGATGAAAAAATGAGACCTTAAGGAATTGAGGCTCATAGTAAGTGGCAGGGCAATAGTTAGAAAATAGAGTGCACAGATCTTTGAGCTGAGGTGATGCTCACTGGTAGGGAACTTGCTGAGCATATTGGAGGCATTGTGTTCAGTCCCAGTCAAACATACACACACAACATCATACACACACACACACACACACACACACACACACACACACTCACACTCACACTCACACACATACACACATACACACAACATCACACACTCACACACACACTCACACTCACACACATACACACAACATCACACACACATATGCACACACACACTCGTACACACACATGCTTATACACACACATACACACTCACACACACACAACATCATACACACACATACACATGCACATACTCACACACACTCATATACACACTCACACACATTCACACACACTCATACATATACACACACTCACATTCACACACACACACATATACATACACTCACACACACATCACACACACTCACACACACTCATACACATACACACATACACACATTCATACACACATGCACATGCACTCACACACACACACATGCATGTACACACACACAGGAGAGTGCAGGGCGAGTAGGAAGGATATACAAACAATCCCTGTTCTACATGTAGGTAGTCAAGTAGATGAGGGTTCTCCCATCTGACATACAGATCAATTTATAAACAAAGGTGCTTAGAAATCAAAGAAACTGCTCTTCATTTTCATTTAAAAAAAACTCCTCTTCATTTAAAAACTCTTCGATGTTGAACTCATTGATAACCTTGTAAGAGCAATTTCAGTAGATAGGAATAAGGCAAATCAGAAGTAAAACATTGCAGACAAGCCTGATGGAGCTCAAGTCACAGAGAACACACATTTGAACAAATGAGCACGGGTAACATTTGCAGAACTCTTTTATTTTTAAGATACAAAAGCACAAATTAGAATAATTCAGTAAAAAAAAAATTGGAGGCATTTAAAAAAAAAATGTTTCATGTAATCAAGCCTAGTTTTGAGTATCCCATTGTAGGAAGTAAGAGATGGAGGTGGACTTACGAGATCTGGCCTCTGCCTCACAGATTTTTAACATGTTTACCTACAAACCCAGTTTCCCCAATATAAGGCAGCAAGTGAAATGCAAAGGGCTCTGGTTTTCTCATTTACCAAGAGTAGCTAATGTTTGTTTCACTTTCATTTGGGGTTTTGTTGTTTGTCTTCTTGGCTCATACATGCTAGTTTCCTTCAGCTCTAGCAAGGAGAGGGAGGAAAGCCGTCTGCAGACCCCTGACCTGTGATGCTTGTGGAAGAAGAGTAACTCCCAGATGGGTAAGGGGCAGCCATTCCTGTGCACATTTACCCAGAACCAGAGGCAGACATGAATAGTCAGCAATGGCAGTGGATGAACGCTGCAAATTCAGAAAAGAATTTGGTAATGGCCTGGTGAAGGGAGCTTCAGGCAGAAACATGGCTTCTTGTAGGCCTTCAAGGAAGGCCAAGTGTTTGATAAGCATGAAGAATCAGTGAGCAAATTCCTGGCCACAGGATGCTAAGCATAGTTATGTTTTTCTGGCAGAGTAGAATTGTAAAATTACTTTATTTTTTCAAAGGGGCATGGAAAGACCTCTTCCTACAGCAAAGGGAACCTGAGAGAACTCAGATCTGCACTATAGCCCAGTCTGGTGAATCACAGTTTTTAAGAAGAGGGACCAAAAAAAATTCTGCGTCATGTTCTCCTTGTAGGAAGTTTATAAGATGTAAGAGCATTTTTGCAAAATCAGGTTATAAAGAATGACTGAGCCCAGCTGTGAACA
Organism: Mastomys coucha; assembly: GCF_008632895.1. NCBI lineage: Eukaryota > Metazoa > Chordata > Mammalia > Rodentia > Muridae > Mastomys > Mastomys coucha. Next base: position 88,318,457 of record NW_022196896.1, read on the forward strand.
AGCTGCTTGGAAACAGGGCAGGCTCAGTTACCTTTGTGTTGGTTTATCTATCACCCCAGGAATAGCAGTTTCGTGTATACATTTGCAAATGTTGCAGTTAGAGTGAAAAGACCGTGATATATTTAACAAATCAATAAATAACTCTGGAGT
>NW_022196896.1:88318652-88330049 GCF_008632895.1 Mastomys coucha
AAAAAAAAAAAAAAAACAAGTTATCAGTATCATTTTGTGTGAAATGTAAAATCAGACACCAAACTCAACCCCTCCAAATAGAGAAATGCAAAGAAGACAGAGAAATTCTGCTTAAGATGAAAGCAATGAAGCACTAATGATTTGCGTATCGATATGATCATTTCCCTGACATTATAGAAGTCTCGTCAGGATATATGACTTAAACCACAAACATGTATCTTTATTTACTCTGATTCAATAAATCATATTCATTATCAGCTACATTTTGGGGGTTGACAAACTCTGAACAACAAAAAATCAAATGCAGGACACAGACTCCCTCGGGTTTGGAAGAGTTCATGGCTCTCAAGTTACTGACATTGTCCAAACACAGGCATAGATTAAATCCCACTGCCCAGCTACGCAGAGTCCGTTCATGTCAGTCTGCTCTCGTTCAGCCGAGGCACTAATCTTAACCTGATTGTGTAGAACTGAACAGACAGCCCTTTCAGCATTTCACTGTCTGGCAGGAGTCCCAACGTTTGGTAGTAAGGCTAATATCCAGCATGAAGAGAATTTTTTTTTCTAGTACTGGTCTTAAGGTATTTGGTTTTTTCCAAGAAAGCCTGCAATATTCCAGCTCTTCTGAAAGGCTGTGCTGATGGAGGAGTCAGTGAAGGGCCTGACCCTCCAGTAGAGGTGACTCTGGTACTTGTCCCTGCATTTATACAGTGGGTTCAACACCAGCAGCCATATCCCTGTCAGTCCACACAAGAGAGAGAAAGAGCCTTCCCATCTAAACTGAGAAATGAGAGTATGTGGCCTTGGAGAAGCTTTCATTACCAGACAAAGTTTGTGCATCTGTGAGCTAGGGGAGCTGGAACTAGGATAAGCCTATTCATGGGCAGACTGGCAGGACTACAAATAGCTACAGCATACTGAAGATCATCAGTGATCTTTATTCTGTCTACAGCGGGTCTCTACTTACCTTGTCACTTTTAAGTGTCCCTTCTAGTTCCAAATCTCATTTAAATAACTTATTTTTAATTTTGCTTCTTGTTGTTTGTTTTCCAAGATAGAGTTTATCTTTTGTAGTCTTGGCTGTCCTAGTACTAGCTTTGTAGATCAGTCTAGGTTCTAACTCACAGTCACCTAGCTCTACCTCCCTAGTGCAAGGATTAAAGGCATGCACCCCCACTGCCAGGATTTACTTCAGTTTTTTATTGTCTTTCTAAGAGTGTCAATATCTACTGGGGTTTGAACCTAGGGCATCCCACATGCTAAGTAAATGATCTACCACCCAACTGTTTTGACAGCCTTCTCCCTCCATGTCTATTTTGAGACAAGGTTACACGGGCAGACCTTGAATCCTCAGGCTCCAGTGTACTAAACTTACAGGCTTGCAGGAGCCGTGTTAGCTTATTATGTCTTTCAAGTGGCAAAAATATAGAAGAAAGGTTAAAAGTGGCTAGCGGTGGCTTTCAGTAAGTGAAATGTAGTTTACAAACCCAGACCTCTAACAGGAAGAGAAAAGAAGTAGGCTCAAGAGAAAAGCAGCACACAGCCACAACACACACAGTTCTAGTACCACTGCTCAAGAAGCTGAGGCAGGGGATTGTGAGTTGCAGGCCAATGTTGGTTACAAGATGAACTAATAATCCAAATTGGATGGGGGGAAGGAAGGAAAGAAGGAAGGAAGGAAGGAAAGAAGGAAGCAAAGAAGGAAAGAAGGAAGGAAGGAAGGAAGGAAAGAAGAAGGATGGTTGCTTCATTGTTGCATTTCCTTGATCTAATTTGAATTCTAGACTCTTTTTATCATCAGTCTCATAGACCTTGGCAATACCATTCCTAATCTGTTGTCTTTTATTCTTCTATTTTTATTTTATTCATATTTTATTTTTATTGTATATAGATTTTAAGTTGTGAGGTTCTCTTATCATGCTTTATGTATTTGAAGAAATGATTTCTTCCATAAGTCATATTTCCTAGTGTTATTTTTATGTTAATGTTTTCAACTTTAGCCTTTATGCATTTTTTTTCTTGTGTTTATAGGGTCTTTATTTTTATTTCACTGTGAGTTTTGGATTTGAGTAATAACTTGCTGTAGTGCCATTTAAAATATTTAATATATGTTTATTATATGTTGTACCTGCCTCCTTAGCAGGTAAATACCCTTACCACTACATCGTGGCTTCTCAATTCTCTTCCTTAGCCCCAGTGTGTTTTATGTTTCTATTGCAAAGTCATTCTTGTCCTTTCTCGTACCTGAATTTAATTTGCCAATACTAATATTGAGACATTGTTATGTATGCCATTGAACTAGCTTTATATAGTTTTGATTACAGTCTTTACTTACGCTTCAAGAATTTTATGCATGTATACACTTTATTTTAAGCACACTCATCCTTTACTACCTCACCCCTACTCTTACTAGATCAGCTCTATGTCCCTCCAGACCTCGTGTCTTCTTATTTGTTTAACAATCCATTCAGTTTTATCAGTTCTCTCCATTTGCATCCATTGGAGTGTGGCCAACCTACTGTTGACTACATGTCAATTGAAAACTTACTCTCCCTCCTCCCATATCACCCTATAACAGTTGGTAGCTCTTGAGCTAGGGGTGGGACATTGGGTGACTCTCTCCCATTGATGGAGACTTGGCTAGTTTGACCTAATTGACAGGTATTGTATTGGAAGCCACAGCTGCTGTGAATTCCTGAATCTAATGGTCTTCTCATCTCCAGAAGGCATTGTTTCACCCCAGTTCTTCCCAAACCCAAGCTCTAAAATTTTCATCCTTGTCCCCTCCTCCAACACATTCCTTGAACTGTGGGCCAGGGTATATGACATAGGAGGTATCTCATTCATGGTTGAACATCCATAGACACTCGTTCTCTCCGAATGGGTTTGATTTCTCTAGTTGCCCTTGTGTGGATTTGATATTAAAGGCATTGTCTTATAGGCTGTTGATAAACATAGAATTGGACAATAAGCCATCTGTATTTTTTCCACTCTGCAAAAATCCAAGTTCAGGCCAGTGTTCCCTGCTCTACAAACATGTCTGATCAGTCTGGAACTGTGTATATGTCAGTTGTTTGTTTATATGGAAGGAAGAGGAGACATACGAAAATTAATTGTTTGACTAGATACAATTTGATACGTTCCCAATTTTTTAAAATGTCTACTGTCTGTATTAAATATTCTAATTGATCAGTATACCCTTACATTAATAAAATAATCCCCGCTTTATTGTAACCCTGTTCTCCCTCAGGTCCTCCATATGGCTAATTGGTACATCTGTTTTGAGTTTCCCCTTCTCAATCAATCTTAATGAAGATTTGTGTATATGATTAGATCTTACAATTTGTTTTCAATGACACTCATTTTATTGGTACCCTCCTTTCTTACTTTTAGTTTATTTCCTTCTCTAAATAGAGGAAATGTGAGTCTTAGTTTTTCTTTTGACCATTTTTTAGCTTATATACAAAACCCATTTGAAGCTTTTTATATTCAAAATCTCTAACAAATTAACAACTACTACTGTGAGCATGCCCTATTATTTCTGATATATGTTGCATTCATTAGTCATTCATTTCTAAACGGGCACCTGCCTGAAAAATGTACTGGATAGATCTAGAAGTCCTCATCCTAAAAGAAAGGGACTACACTTGAACAGCCTCAAAAGGAACAACTGGCTTCCTCCCAAGTTCCAGACCTCAGAAAATCTGGGTCTAAGAGTGAATTTGCAGAGTACCTCAGCACACAAAGTGTAGACCTTACACTGCCTAGCTCAAGCCTTCTTCCTTATCCCTCACTGACCCAGAGAAAGCAATAGTTCACCCTATGTCTGGCATATGCATCAAAACACACCCATCTCTCAGCCATCTTCCTTGGAGTCATGGGTCTGCTCAAGGAAGCTTGTGGTCTCTCTCTTCTTCCAGCCTCTGAACTGAGTCACTCCCAGTCCCAGTCAGTAACTAATTCCCTGTGAAATACTGAAGGTGTCTTTGATTGTGGTGTTCATTAGCAGGAGTCACAAAAGACCATAGAGCAACACAGAAATTGGCATGTATCCTGTCAGAACCTGTGCAAGGACCTCAGACAATTAAAATCTCTTCCTATAGTACGACTGACATTAGCACACCTAAAGGAACTAACAATACATTTAGTCATCTAATCCTTAATCCACATTAGAATTGCCCCAGTTGTCTCCTCACTCTTGGTTTAAATGGGGCTTATGCCAAGGTTATAGTTTGCATCTGGCTGCTGTGACCATTATACCCTCTGTGATCTTGTGGCAGCTTAAGGACAATCAAATCAACAGGTGTCCGCCATTTTTGGGGGTTTGATTGATCTTTTGTGGAATCACTTGAATTGTTTCTCTACTCTCTGTATATTCAGTTAACTGGAGGTTGTATCTGATGGCTTGATTAAATTTAGCATTTTTCTCACAGTTAAATCATAGGTGACATCTAGTTCTTATGTATTGGACCAGAAAACATATAGTATCTGTTTTACTTTATTTATTTATTTATTTATTTATTTATTTATACTCTTAGTGACCTAAATTTCATTAATGGGTTAAGGTGGTGATGACATCATCCCTCCACCTTAACTATGAACATGTTCTACTTGAAATCAATATATATGGACTAACTATGACATCATGTCTAGTTATACACAATGCTAACAAGAACTAGTCATTTGATGTTGAAATAATTATTAATAATTATTTAACAGCAATATGATTTTTCAGTCTTCTGTTTCTTTCATATTTGCTCAAATTCTATAATGGATATTATAATGGATATAATATTCTATAATGGATATACAAGTGTACCTTGGTATAATATATATGTGGGGTGGAGTGGAGGAGATGCCAAATTTTTTAATTTTTTTTCTTTTTCTGATTGACTTGGCTAATTTGTCTATCCTGGCATCTTTGCGCACCAGGTTGGGTTGGAAGGGATACAGCTTAGCCAGGCAGGTGGCTTAGACAGGAACTCAATCAGTATGAATGGGGGAGAAATAGTTTTCTCTGGAGATGGCTTTCAGCAAAACAGATCTCTTTGTTGGGGACACAGGAGGACTATAAAAACCTTGGGGAGTTTATAGGAGTTTTGGAGTTGAGTGTTCTTTATTGGCTGGTGCTAAGTTGCTGGGAATGCTTCATTTGCATGAAGAATTCCAGGTGCTTGCTGGACATGTCCTTATAGGGAGAAAGGAATTTTAACCTGGAATTTGGTCACCAAGCTACATGATTAACTTGAGGGTGGTAGAGGTGGGTACCATAGGCTTACCTTTGCTGGGACACAAGGGACAGAGCAAAGAGGAAACAGTCCTACTCCTTCCAATCTCAGGATGAGATTTTTTGAGGTTTAGATAGAATGTCTAGACTTCACTCTTGCTCCAGACTGGCTCCCAGTCAAATAGCTTTGTGGCTCCACCACAAGCTGCTTCATGAAGATGTGAAATACTGATGTGTTTCCTTTGGTTCCTTCTTGAGTAAACTTGAACTGTCAGAAATGTCACTCATAACTGCTCACACACCTGGGATTTGCTAAGTGCAACAGCCCTCTTGAGTCTCTGGATTCTTGCCGTGAAAGTTAGTTTTTACAAATGCCCCTTGCTTTCTGGACTAGAAAGACATCCCCAGGTTACTTTACAACTTCCGTTCTTTAAACATGATATCTGTCTTCTAATATTTAAGAAAAAGGATACCAGAGACTGAAGTTGACCACCACATACATAACATTTTCTGAGAACACCTCATATCAGCATCATTTTCTCACTAGGCATAGAAAACACATGAATATATGTATTTAGAATCTTGAGTTCAAATCAATATCTGTAATTTAGCTTTTAGTGTTCAGAATTAAATTTCTTTGATTTTTTTAATTGCTTTACTTCAACCCTGAAAGTCTTGATTGCTATTAACTCTATCATGATTACTTATTTGATTAATTCTGCAATTCTTAAGGTTTTGAAATAGCAATATTGCCACCAGCAACAAAAGACCCACAATAGCAGTATTATTTGAATAAATTTTTTTGCTTGGTGACTGGGTGATACATGTGTGTATGTAAACATACATGCACACACACATATATATTTATATATGGACATTCTTATGAATGTTTAAATAAATTTTTGCTATCCAGAACCTGTCTTGCCTGACTGTCAACACTGAACATTCTGCTTATTTGTTAGAACTCTAGTACTGGTCTCTAGCTTAAGTTTTATCTTTTTAAAAAGGTGTTTAAAAAATGGCCATTAACATTTTATATTTAGTTCAGCAGCTAGGTTGAAAAATTTTGTGTTTATGTCATTTTACATTAACTTACTTTCTTACATGAGAATTATACTCCTAGCAATTTCTATGAACATACATTAACATACATTAAGGTGTATGCATTTCTGAATATTTTAATGTTCTCAAATTCCTAGACAACAGCCTAATTTGGCATTGAATTTTAGGTAACCATCTATTTTCTTCTAAAGCCTTGAAGGACTTGTTTCGATTATCTGGGATACCTGTCCTTGACAAAAGCCTCATTCCGATCCTGTGACGGATGAGATGTAGTTTCTTCTTACTCTTCATGCTTTTTCTTTACAGTGTGATTGTTGGGCATTTTAGATATCATTTTACATGGTAGCCTGAATACAAATATCCAATTTACTAGATATTTACATTTTTTAATAAAATAAGTAAGCAACGTTTTTAATTGTGTATCTGTATTTCTATATTTATTTTTCTAAATGTAAGTAGTGATTTAATTCATGTTTCCTTTTCATGTAAGTTTAATTAATTAATCTTGTTATGAAGAAATTATATAGCTGAAAAATATATTTGTGACCCTAATAACACATTAGTATAAAATAAGAATCTACATTAAAAGAGTACTTACATTATTATCAAGTTTGTACTTGGATTTAATAATTTATATAGAACATTGTTTAATGTATAGGAGGAAATCAATCTTTACTTCAAATCAATCGATTATAACCATAATATAATTTAGCTAGTATTGTTTAAAGTTTAAATATTATGTCATGTTTTATAGAAATAAGTAGGAAAATGTGAAGGGAGTGAATGAATTCCTGAATAAATGTATGTTGTTGACATCTGCATGGCCATGTCAAGGGTACCAGGGATTCAGCTCCATGAGAGTGGCCAAGCCATGGGTGAGGATTAGAGGAATGGCAAAGCTGTCCTTGGGGCTGCATACAAATGCTAGCCTTGTATGCAAAAAACATCCACCATAGCTTTCTACTCCTGAATGTTTATATGGCTTGAAGACTTCTCCCCTAAAGAGACTGCTCGTACCAAGATTAGCTAAACCTGCAGCCTTGTTCAGACTGCATATGCAACATTCCTGCCTCCTGGTTATCTATATTCATTAACCCTACCTCCCTGTTCAATGAGAAACATACTGAAGTTCTGTGGAGCTGCAGCCTCAGAGAGTCCCTGGTTCCAGTTTCTTGTGTATCTGTGTATTTGTCTTTTTTTCATTCTGTCATTACCTTAGTCAGACCAGTAACTGGAACTGTTGGGCATGGCAAGTATTGGACATAGTAAGGAAGAAAATAGTATCTTATAATTAGCATTTAAAATTTATGCATGACATTTACATTGACTGTGTTTTTAAATTAAGTTATTCTAATTCTATTTGGTAACAGTGATGAGACAGGCTTTTGAAAAGTCACATCAAGTCAGATAGATTAGATGACCCCTTTTGATATGCTTAGTGTATAGTGTGTATTACTGACAGAAATTAATTTCAGGGAGGTCTAGTGATTTTCCCAAGTCCTTTTTAAAACTTTGTGATATATTATTAAATGTCGTAAACTCTGTCCATGACTTTAATACAAATAGTATCAGCAATAATAAAGGTATTAGAAAATAAAGGTTATGAGTTATTTTGTTGTTATTGCTATTCTTCCCATTACCAATCTAAGGTCCCAGAGCTGAGTAAGTAGTATTTTTATAAACAAAAGTCTGCCATTTAAAAAATTAAGTATAAAATTAGCCACTTTTTCATTCCCTTTCTGTGTATGCTTTTTTTTCCAGTAAATCAGAGCATGTTCTCTTAAAGCACTACCGTCTTTTTGCTTAAATCTGTGCTATTCTTTATGAAGAAGATTGTTTCTAGTGATACGCAGGTGTGCTAAATATGAAAAGATGTCAAAAATCTTGTCTTATTTGCTTTGAAGTAAGAAATAAAGATAGAACTAAAATAAAATTAAAAGGAACTTAGGGAACATGTCATCTCATGCTATTCTTTTGGAAGAAAAAAATCTAAATGTATAGAGTAACCTTGTGTCTTGGTAGTAAGTCTGTAGACATTATCAAATCAATCTAAATTGAGTTAGTGTATATGTGGTAGGCAGAAACTGGTGGAAATTAGTTTATCTTCCCCAGACTCTTTCTGTTTTCTTTGTACAAAGCAGGATAAGCTGGTTTTTAGAGCTGATTAGGTTTCTTTGTTACTTTTCCCTGCTTTCCGTACAAGGGCACAGATTGTCCATATTCTGTTTAATTCACACCAAGTATTAGAGCAGGAAATCATTAAAGAACCCTAAGCACATGTGTAACATCTGTAACTGTTATTAAAGAGATACATTGAATAGGAAGCCTGGACCGCCTCCAAGTAAGGAATTTGATCAATTATCCCTAGTGCTTTTGAGTTTCAATGACTATAAACAATGAGTTGATCCTTATACTGTGCAAACATGTAAACCACGTGACCTAATTCCATCCCTCTTTAGTTTGACAAGGTCTGTGGAAAAAGCATTTCAATGGTCTCATGGAAACAGTGGCATGGCTAATCTTTGTGGACAGTTCAAGAGATGTTTGTCTTAAAGTATCCATTGTTTCTTACCTGGATGAAGGTTACATATTGGTTGGTTTCTTAGTGTCTCATTTCCAAGCTTCATTCAGATTATTTATATCAAAACATTAATCACTTAGGACTTTGCAAAAATAATAGTGTCCCTATGCACTTTTTTTTTTTCTGAATGAAATCAACACATGGATTAAAACGTTTCTTAAAGGACATTCAGTCCTCTGACGTTTCAGCTAAAAATTACATGTACTATATAAGTACAAATATCAAGGATTCCTAAGCTCTTTGGGCCCCTTACAGCTGTCTAATTCTGTGCAGAGAACTGAAAAGCTGTACTCACCAGTGGTTTTCCTATTTGCCTGAGCTGTGCTAGACTGTGCCTTTGCTGTGGGTCCCACTCAGGATGAGGGCAGCTTAACATCATAGAACTGCTGCCGACTTCAAAGATCCCTGCTCTGAATCATTCCTGGTGACAGTATGCCAGTCAGGTGAGCTCTCAGTAATGGATCTCGGATGAGTCAAAGATGCTCCTGAAAATTCAGTAGTTCTTGGGCCAGCAAGACCACATTCCTTACAAGCCTGGCAAGCTGAGTTAGAGAAAAGAGCCCCCAAAGTTATCTTTTAAAGCTATGCATGCCCTGGGGAGCATGCACCAGCATGGCCATCATACTCACACACAAAGGGTTTTAAAACGAAAAAATTTAACTTCATGGTTTCCTAGCAGGGTCCTCTTCTTCAATGCCTATCACCAAACCTACAAATGTTCGAAACATGAATTTGTTTCAAGCAGAAAAGGAAATACTAAAAGAATTAGACTGCCTAGTGTTTCATACACACACACACACACACACACATACACACATACACACAAGGGGATGGATGGGAGAAAGAGAGAGAGAGACAGAGAGAGACAGACAGACAGACAGACAGAGAGACAGAGAGAGAGAGAGAGAGAGAGAGAGAGAGAGATTTCTACTTAACATCCTTACTAATAAGTCTTCCACAGCGACATGTTTTCCTAGGTCATTTAGACAAATGTTACTCTACATCAAAATATAATTAAATGATACATTATCAGTTTAAATTGCATTTTTGGTTCATTGTATGAGAATAATTATGATTTATGTGATGCTGGCTGCTTTTATAATTGTTAAGTGTTCTGTGCTCATTGAATGTTTTCAACATTGTTCTAGTGCCTAAAGGCAAAAATTACAGTGGATAACATTTTATGTCAAACTCATTAATAAATAATTTTTTCATTTTGACTCCTGAAGAAAGGGGCCAGATAGTGTAGCCTCTACATACCATGATGCTTTATACTTCAGTGTGGCTTACAGAGAACATTGTTCATAATATCTTATAGTAGACCACTCTGATAGCCCTGTCCATATTTTACATAAATTTCACAATCAAGATATATAAGAGCATTTAGAAAGGTAATTATTTTAATAATCTTAACACTAGAAACACTTAAAACCAGAACACTGGAAAGTTTACTACTAGCACACTTTTGTTACATATTTGAAGAGATATCCATTGTCTCAACATAGAGGTGAACATACAAAATGACTTAATGTACCTAGATAAAAGAAAAATGCTTACAATTTATGTAATGAAAGTTTAGTCAATGTATTTAATTTGGCCCCCAAAAGAAAGGAAAACTCTAAGCCATGTATTAAGTAATATTCAAATAGATGTGAAAATCAAAGTTCAAAGTTTGAAATCTCCTTTAAAAATAAGAACTCTAACATTTGTAGGGGAGAAAGACTACAAAGTTTTTTGTTTTGTTTTATTTTCCTATATTTACTACTTCTGTGTAAAAAATAAATTTTAATAGACATATTTTTTGCATAACACTGAAAATGCCCAAGAAAATATGGGTAATATTGTAACACTTATCTGGATCTCTAAAGTTAATATTTTCATAAATGTATATTTTGGAATTTTTTTGTTCATTTGTTATTTGTCTATTCAAGACAGGGTTTCTTTGTGTAGCCCTAGCTTTCCTGAAACTGACTCTGTAGGCCAGGCTGGCTTCAAACTCAGAGAGATCAACTTGCCTCTGCCTCCGGAGCGCTAGGACTAAAAGCTTGCACCATTACTACCAGGCTATATTTTGGATTTTATTGTGATATTCAAACTATGGGTCAGATTTTAATCTCAGTTCAGTTTTCATATATGAAAAAAACATAAATAAGTATTTATAAAATGCTCTATAATAATGAATAACTGCCTATATAATTTTAAGGCCATAAAATTATATGAGTATTTTCATATGAAAAACTTATTCAGATAATTATCTTTGAGTATCACAGAGATTCAGTTTCAAAGGTATCCTGCATCTTTGCTATGCAAGAATTGTGCTTTTGACACTCAGTGTCACATGACTTTATGCACTGAATGATTCCATTTATAATGGACTTGTAAAACTCTGAAAAGGAAGAATTGAGGAAGTTAATTTAAAAAACCAACACCGATTGGCAGGATTAATATAGTAAAAATGTCCATCTTACCAAAGGCAATCTACAGATTCAATGCAGTCCCCATCAAAATTCCAACTCAATTCTTCACA
>NW_022196896.1:88332375-88343822 GCF_008632895.1 Mastomys coucha
TGGAGGGGAAACTGGGAATGGAGAAATTTACATGTAAATAAAGAAAATATCTAATAAAAAAAAAAACACCAAGCAATATGAATAACTAAAGTTACTTGAAATTTTTAATAGCCCAGTCTACAGTTCTAGCTTAGAGCTGTCTGGTTAAATACAATCTCCACTGATGAATCTTATCATATATAATTAGATCCATGCAACTAACAAAATAACTGAACTCAGTCAAAAGCATTGGTCACCGGTGCATGAAACAGCCCCATTAATTGGCTGTTGACTTCAAAAGTGTCTAAAACTTCTGGCTAATAAAATTTATCTTGAAATGCTAATTACCCTTGGCATCTGTAGGAACCTATCTTAGTAGAATGCAGACTGAACCCCACATCATTATGGGTTCAATTAATATGATAAATGTTAACATGCCTCAGCCACATGTTTTGGGACTTCTCAAACCAAACACTACAGATTTCTAGTTCTTTAGACCAAATCTCAAGCATCTCCATTCTGCCTATGGCCCTACATGAAGTTAGGATAGAACCCCAGAAATACAGGTATAGCCGATAGTTATAAAATCAAAACTATACTGATAAAAATTATTAAAATAATTCTTTAATATGCATATAATTTTAGCACTTTTTAGAATTCAGCAATTTTGCATGCTTTGTGAAATACATTTATTTTTATTTAATTAATGATGTCTTGGTTGAACATCTTACACTTCAGGACATATAACATGTTCAGTGTTTTTTACAGTTGAATTTTTTTAATTTTTAAAAGATTTATTTATTTGTTCATTTATTTAATGCATATGAATATACTGTCACTGTCTTCAGACACACCAGAAGAGGGTATCAAATCCCATTACAGATGGTTGTGAGCCACCATGTGGTTGCTGGGAACTGAACTCAGGACCTCTGGAATAGCAGCCAGTGTTCTTACCTGTTTAGCCATCTCTCCAACCCTTTTTTTATTTTTTAATCATGCTGAATGTGCTATTTTATATAAGCATATAGTATAAGATGGAAGAAAACACTGGAAATTCTAATCTAATTCCAACATAAAAAGTTACCCAACAAATTTTTATAAAATTCTAATAAGTAACTCAAGTTGTAATTTTAAATAGCAAACATTCTAACACAATATAATCTGAAAATATTCTGAGTTAATATCTGCTAAGAAAGATAGTAGGAAAATATTTAGCTTTTTTTTTCTGTGTTTGGAATGTTATTTATCTATGAGAACAGAAAACATCATACATACAGTATAATGCTGTGACCTTCATAGCAGATAATAGTTTTTAATGTGAGCTAAGGTGTTTCAGGCAGTGTGGACAGATACTGCGTGGTCAAGGGAATAAACAACGTGTATGTTTTACCTTCAAAAACCAGGCAATAGTGACATACTACAGCACAACACAGGCCAGCTATGTAAGAAACAGCTCAGGTTCCTTATCTATTTGATGGTGGATTAAACTTTTCATTGCACAATGACAAATTTTTCTGTAATTGGCATTTTTTTCTTTTTTTGGCAATTCCCACATGTTCTTGACATACTGCTTAGGGAACTGGTTTAGACAGATATTCTCAGTAAAATAATCCATGCTTTGGAGGTGGAAGCAGAAAGATTGTGGGTTTGAGGCCAGCCTAGACTACACAGGAAGAGAGCATGTGCATTATTTTATTTAACTTGAACTAATCTTTCCAAAATTATTTAAATGTAAGACTCTCATTTTAAGTATGATCTAATAATACCCCATAAAAGCACTATAGCAACATATAATCTTTGAGTTACAAATCATTAATAACAATAAAATTCAACTCTAAGTCCAATTTGCCAAGCTTTAAATCTAATAGCAAATGCCTGGGAAAGCTAGAAAGAATATTGTCATTTCTGGAAAATAATCTAAAACCATTGTGCCTGAAAGAGTGTAAGAACCCAAAAGCTTAGCGCCCTTGAGTATTTAACAGAATAACTTATCTTGATCTAGATTGAGCTTTCATTGAGGGTAGTAGATGGCTTCCCTGTGAGCTCACAAGGTCTTTATCTCAACAATAAATGTCTGCATCTTTTATTTCCCATTTTAAAGAATGAGAGTATGGAAATAAAATATGGATAGTGCTCTAGTCAGTGCCATTTTGCATGACACTGTCTCAGTATTTAGCTACTATCTAGATTGAAGTACACAGACTTGACTTGAGAGGCAGCCAGAGATTATTTAGCATCATCCAGCTCTGCCAATGATGCTTTTTGCCCTAAGAAACCAGAAATGAAGAGTCATTTTCTCTTCCTCCTAAGTCTCATTCTTAATGAAACATTCTGTGCTTTCTATTTAAAGGGAAACCAGGTCCATGATCTCGTAGAGAGTGGGTAGAGAAATGTCTGAAGGATTACAACAATAAAGATTCCTTGGGTATTATATGATTATAGAAAAAATACAAAGGAATGACACTCATTCAGCAGACTGTCCACTTGGAGACCAACACTACTAAACATTGAGTATCTTTAGTCTACAAATCCAAATTCCAAAATATTGTGAAACCTGGAATATTCTTAGGTACTTACAAGATACTCCATATAGAAAATTCTACACTGTGACTTCATTTCAAACACAACTTATTGAATTGATGCAGAAAGTAATTCCAGGCTATGCACATAAGGTTATTATGAAACATAAATACATTTAAACACTGGTCCCATGTCTTAAGATACAACATTACATATGTGCTAATAAGTATTCAAAATCTCAAAGAAATGTTAAAGTCAGAAATGTCTCTACTCCCAAGCATTTTAGATAAAGGATATTCAACCTATAATTACTGTCATGGCTTCTATTTTCTATGTAAAAGTATAAAAGACAGTTGGTTATATGAATTTCTGTGTTAAGGGTGGAAATGTACATAAAGGAATGAGATACAAGTCAACTTGCTGTAATGTCACATGTAATAGAAAGCAGTTATTTGCATTTGTCACAAGTTAAACTCAATTCATCATTAAAATTCTTGCCACAGATCCTTGGCTTGATAATCAGAAATGACTTCGTTGTGATTTTAATACCAAGATATCAGTGTGGGTGTCACATTCATGACTTTCCCACAAGACAATAAAAGTAATTAAAATTGAAGTGTTGTTTACTTATTAAAAGGTGCTTTTGCATGGTTAAATGTTTAACCAAAGCTAATTAGATGCTGGGAGCATCTTGGTTGACCTGAGATGTTCATCATCCAAATTACCTCATCATGGTCATGGTGATGAACTCGGTGCTTTCCGTTCACTTGTTGCGATTCCTCTATCATTTTCTGTAGCATTTTTAGTCTAAAGTTTGGTAGCATGTATTCTACATAATAGTGACTGTCATTATATAACAGTTCCATACAGGTACATAATGCATTTCAGTCATCTTTACCAGGTAGCCATTACCCTCTGTCTCCTCCCTCACTCCACTTAATTCCCTTTTCTTTTCATCTAGCCTTCTACCTTTTTGTCTTTTATTTTTACTCTTTATATTTTTTTAACTAATTTACAACTTTATTCTGTTTATGAGGAGAGAATATTTATTCCTTTATTATAAAGATGAGTCAAAGGACTACTTTTATTTCCTTATAAATCCCAGCCTCCTTCAATACCAATAATATTAGTCTGTTGTAGTTCATATAACTATTCCAACCAAGACAGAAATTAATTTACAATTAGATTGTTTAGCTTAAGTCTATGTTATTTTATCCATAAAATGAGTATGTCAACTATAAAACATACTTCAAGTCTTTCTTCCTTGGCTCTAGATTGGTCTTAGGAACTCCTGTGCAGCAATGACGTGCATGTAGCCAACTTCTGCAACCTCTGAGATTGAGTCAGAAACGGTCACACATGGAGTTCTACCTGATGCCCTACGGTGCTTGCTCGGGCAGAAACCAGTTGCCCTGTAAAAAGCCCAGTAGTGTGACTCCACTAAATCTGAAAGGCCATGTAGACAGTCAGACCACAGCCCTGAGCATCCCTCCCTGTGCCAGCATGCGTAGCTGCTAGCCATTGTGCAATATCGTCACATCAGTGGGTAAAGGCTTCGCAATTGAGCCTGAAGCTTACACCACCCTGACCTAAAACCCCAAGTAAAAGCTGCCCACACCGTCCTGAAAATTTCCAACTCTTCCTGAATTAGAAGATCACAGGCCTTAGAGTATACTTAAGATTCATAAGGTTTTCTAGTTCTGATTATACTACCTAAAAAATCAACAATTTGCCAGTAAGCTCAGCTCAGTGATCTGAGGAACTCAACAAAGATAATCTCAAAGCCTTTTAACCACCATAGGTACATTTTTAACTATAGCTATATCCTTTGTCCCTCCTGAAAACTCAAAAGATTTTAAGAGTAATCCTGAATTCAGCCCCCGCCCCACCATCTCCTAACCAGTGCTAATCTATTGTGTGGCACCATTCCTCGGGAGACATGAATAAATGTCTATTCACCCCAGATAGGGAACTGATGACAGACCAAAGTACAGAGAGTACCAAAGGCCAACTTGGTGAAACAACAAGTTTTATTGGGATTCCCTAGAATAGTAGTTCTTAACCTTCTTACTGCTGTGACCCTTTAATGCCTTTCCTCATGTTGTGGTGACCCCAGCCATAAACTTATTTTATTGATACTTCATAACTGTAGTTTTGCTAGTGTTATAAATTATAATATCTGATATATATCTGATATATAGAATATGTGACCCCACCCCAAGAGATTGCAGCCCACAGGTTAACAACCACTGACTTAGAGGAATATGTGTGTGAGACTATCTACAGAGCAGAAATAATTCAAAGACAGTGGCATTACTAAAGCCAGCCCCAGAACATGTGACAGCTGATAGAACCTGGAAACCTGGTGCACACTCCTCAACATGCAAGGAGCTTAACACATCTGAGAATGGGTTTTCCTGAGAGCTCAGCTCGTCTGGGCCTCTTTCAGGCAGCGAGGCTGGTCCAGTTCTTCAGGGCACTTTTGGCTCGTCTTTGCTCCTTTTCTGTTGTTTGGGGAGTCTGTGCTGCCTCTTGGTCTGCATGTCTTCCAAGCTGCTGGGTTGATCCGTTTCTTCAGGCGGTTTGGTCTGACTCTCCTAAGCAGCTCAACTTTACTCAGCAGTCTTTACTTTTTTATTTACTGTTTATGTGCCCTTTGTTAAATGCATACACAGAACATCTAAATCTTTTAAAATATATATATATATAGTTTCCTTCATTTTCAAACATGGCAATGGTTATATAGTGACTGAAATTAGGTTTTGTTTTATAGCTGGACCCCTTTCCATATGCTTCTTGGCTATTCAAGTGCTTATCTGGCTTCCTTGCCCGTGTTTCTGATGAATGTGTTCTAGCTACTCCCTCTTTCATCAAGTTTTAGATATTCTTCACATCCATTTAACAAATCCCGTGCTGTAGTCGTCTATTTGTACCTTGCTTCGTTACTTTTGTTTGCTTGTTTACTTTCTTTATAATAGCTTTGATAAATAGTTTTTATTAATGCAGTCCAAGTTATCAACATTTTCCCTATGGATAGTACTTTTGTGTCTTATTTAATATATTTTCTATGCCCAAATTATGACCATCATCTTGTTACTTTTGAGAGCATTATTCATTTTAAGCATTAAAATCTACCTATAATCTACCTTTAACATTTTTGTGGAATAAAATAGGGGCTCTCTGTCATTTATTCATCTATCCATTGGCTCTTATTTCATTAAAACAGAAATCTTACTTGTAAACCTCATTTCTAGTCTTCAAGCCTCATCTTTCCTCCCCTCAGGTTTTGCTTTGTTGCCTTAAAGTATTAGTTACACCCTAATGTATCATGTGAAGAGGTAGTGAGAGCAGATACCTGTCATTTTTCCTTCATGATAAAACACATTCAGCTTTTTACTTTTAAATAATGTTAGTGGTAGATGCTCTCATAGATCAGTTTCTTATGATGTGTTGAAGAAGGTTCCTTCTGTAGCTAACATTCTAAGCTTTAATCAGAAATCATGTTACACTTTATCAAATGCCCCTTTGTTTGACTGTTTCCTTGCCATTCTAACAAAGCAAATTGCAGTGGTGGATGTCTTAATGCCAAATCTGTCTTACATCCCAGATATAGGTCCATTTGATTAAGATGCATTATCCCATGTACATATTGCTAGATTCAATTTACTACTATGCTATTTTTTGTATATGTGTTCATGAGGGATGTTGGGCTATGATTTCCTTTCTGAGATAATATCTGTATATCACATTGGTGTCATTCTAATGCTACTCTCAATAAGAAGTTGGACTATGTTCTCTATTTCTGAAATAGCTTTTGTAGCTCTAGTTTAATTGATTTCTCAAACGTTTAAGATACTGTAATCTGGGTCTGGTATTCTTTTTGTAGGAAGATTGATAATTATAAATTCAATTTCTCTGGATAATATGGAGCCCATTAGTACCTCCATTTTTATTGGGTCATTATTGGCAATTACTGTCATTCAAGAAATTGAAGCTTTTCATCTAGGTGGTCAAATATACTCCTGGCATATATAATATCTCTCCTTTACTATCTGTGGGGTTTCTACTGCTGTGTGCTTCTGTATCTGACACTGGTAATCTATCTTTTCTCTTGTTTCCCAAATTGTGTGGTTAAGAAAATAAGCTGCTGGTTCCATTACTTTTTCTTTAGTGTATATCCATTTCCCACCACATTGGCTTCCATTTTTAGTTATATATTTTCCTTTTACTTTATTTTAATTTTTCAAAGTTGTAGCTTAGTTATTTCATTGAAGAGGCATTAGTATAAATATCTTCAGACAAATAAATTTGCCACATTTGCTTGAATAGAAAACTTATTGCTGGAGTACTTTAAGAGAACTAAAAAATCATCAATTAGATATATAATTACAGGGTAAGTTAAACCAAAATTAAAATATGCTCCCTTAATGAAAATGGGAGCAAAAAACCCACAGACTTGTGAAATAGTGTTCTCAGATGTTCAGAGGTCTCATCTCCCATCAGCAAAACAAATTTTCCACAGAGCGGGGGAGATGACTCAATGAGTGATGCCTGGCCATGCCAGTTTGACCTCCTGACTCCAAATCCTTAGAACCTACATAAAGCCTTTGTGGTAGCAGGCATTTGTTACCCCAGTGCTCCTACATTAAGATGAAAGTCAAACAAAGACAGGAGAACAGGCAGAAACTTGAGACCCAGTGAGCCTGGCATATGTAATCAGTAACCTAAAAGAAATGTCTTTCAAAGGGTTGAGAGTGAAGAGTAACAGTGCAGGTCTTCTGACCTCCATAAACACACTGAGGAACATCCACAGTATGTGTGGGCACAGACACACACACATACACACACACACACACACGTACACTCACACACACACATACACACATATACCCTCACACATACCTCATACCAACATACACACACATACACACATACACACACACACACGCTCACACACACATATATACACTCATACACATATACCTCATACAAACATTCACACACATACACACACACACTCACACATACACATATACACTCACACACACACACATCACATCCCAACACACACAGAAATACACATTCTATCATACACATACATATCAAACACATGTCACACACCACACACACATACAAGGACACCATAGTCACAGTCTCATAAAGAGAATAGGAGGTGGGAAAGAAGACCCTGAACGTGACCATGCTGAGTTCTATAATTCCCAAATGAGATGGATGCTGAAAGTACCCTCTCGGAGCTGATTTCATTAAAGAAGTCAGTGTTATGATTTCAACAATGGCTGTATCTTCTATTTCACTAGTTTCTTATTTTATATTGGTCTTTCTCCCCATTTTTATACTTACCCTGTAATTTCCAGGGATTTTTTTGTCACTTTGCACAGTTACTGAAGTTTTTAAACACATGCAAAAGTAGATTAGCAAAGGAAACAGCAGGCAGTGGGGAGCAAGCTTCTGCCCCTAGTGCAAGTCACTCAGCCTGCTCTCCCTCACTTTAATTTGCCTTCATATTGCAAAGCCCTTCCTTGCATCATGACATTTACATGTAAATCCCTCAGTGTGCATCCTGAAGAATAGAAGCTCAAGCAGAATCACATGCAGACATCACAAGCCGCAATTAATCAAGCATTAAATACCAACTAATACCCTCTCTGTTACACCTTACTCAAACACCTAAGTTTGCTTTCAGTCTGATCTGAACTGTTGAACTGCCTGTTCTAATGTTTAGTATTCTTTCTCTATAATTCCCTTTGTTCAACTTTTCTTTCCTAATTTAAGCCCTTGAATTTGGGGGAAACCAGCCCATTTTTCTCCGGGCACTGTCAGAGGTCAGCCTTGTGGAATCATTAGCTTACTTCTTCATTTCCTATAGGATATCTAGAACTGGAGATTAGGTTTGGAATTTTATATATTTTAGACATTTTTAATTTTTTTTTCTTTTTTGGCTTTTTGGACTCACACCTGAGAGGTCCTTGTGTCTTAGTCCTCAGCGGGTTCAGCTGAGGCCACCGGATGTGCTTTCTTCATAAAACCCTCATCTCTCTCCCCTTGGTGTCATCTACTATTTTCTATGTATTAATATTAGAATTTATGTTTTATACGTTTTGTCATACAGTCATCTTGCCATCTTGCTCTTTTATATATGAGTTGTTTACGTAATATTCTATAAATAGATTTATTTCTCAGTATGTGTATAGATTACTCTGAGTTTCAATATCGACTTTCATTTAAATACACCAAGGTCATAAAACATGTGTAATTTTAGTGATTATTAATTGTGTTTTATTCCCTAGTACATCAAATTTCCTTACATTTTTCTTTCCTCATCTGTTCCTTATATACTTTTGATTGCATAGAAAAACATCAGATACCAATTCCAATATCCTTTCTATTAAATGTTCCTGTTGTTCTGTTCAAAGACATTTTGTCATTTGTACAATAGAAGCTACCAATTATTGAGAAGTATTGGTTAAACTATCCATTAGGATGCTAGGTCTGCAGATCTCCTCCTAGCTATCTCCTGCCTTCCCCAGTACTGTCCAAGGCTGTGCTAGTAGGCTCAGTGGTCTGTAACTTTACCTTTCTCTCTATTGTGCACTTGCCATTACATAATTGATGTCCATTTAGCTAACTCATTATATCTTATTTACTCTTTTATCTGATAGTAATATAGATATACATTATTTTCTTTTTTTGCTTTTTGGTTTTTTTTTTTTTGGGGGTGGGATAGGGTTTTTGGTTGGTTGGTTTGGTTTTTGTTTTTTGAGGGTTTTTTTGTTTTGTTTTGTTTTTAATATTATGTTTTTGGTCTATCTTGTGGCCCTTTGACTTCAAACCTCTATTGTCATGATTTTGTAGAAAATGTCATTACTCTTCCATTATAAAAGAAATCTCTTTGTGTCTTTGAAAAGATTATTGTTGGATTTTACATTTTTACATTTGAGAAGAGGCTTTTAATTCTTTCATTTTAAACAATGGGAAAATCTGTGGAATATTTTTTTTCTAAAAAAAGAACATGTTCTTATTCAAACAAGATCCATTTAAACACAAGTTAAATAGAATTATTTTTAGATAAAAGTAGCTTTTGTCATTACAAAGCATCATTGCATATTACATTATAAATTACCTATGGTGTTACTGTTTTATGTTTAATTCAATGTCTTGTTCTTGTTGTATGTGGGATCAAATCCAGGCCCTTGGATATGCTAGGCAAATACTCCAGCACTTGAGCCCCTCAGCCCCAGAACCAAGTTGATTATTTTAAATAAAAGTCTATATTTATCTTTCATTTTGTCCTCTTGACAGCTGTGTATTTTAAACTATAACTGCTGGTTTTCAAATCCTTTATACATTTTCCTTAAGGCTGTCATCATTTAAAATAGTTTATATTTTCAAATTAAATTATTGATCCTACAATCTCTATTCTTATCTTTATATTTAGTATATATTTATATATACATTTGATTTATCCTGCAAAATGGTGCGCATAGTCAATCCAGGAATAAAATATAACTGGATTTCTCTAGAACTATCCCATTATATAAGTTACTTTTTTGCAATGATAGGAATTTTTATCATATTGGTACTTTATGTGAGAGAATATGCTATAGAGCAAGCTTTAAAATGAGGTCAGAAATGTCCAGTGCAGAAGAAAGAAACTACCAGTGCTGAGAGAGAGTGAGAAGTCAACCTTCTTGCTTTCCAGAACTTGAGGGACTGCTGCTGTTGACACGGAGCATATTGCTGTTTTAGTCACCCGGCTTTATTACTCTCTGAGCAGATTACTATCCCTCGGCATAGATTCCGGCCCTTCATGTGATGGAGAGCTGGCCTAATTAATTATGGCATTTCTAATCTCACTTAATTTGCTGTTTTAGTGAAGACTTCAATATGCCCTACTGTTTTTCCCCCAGGTGACAGTAAATATTACAGAAATAATACACTTCAGAAAATAGGTATTGAAGTACAGCTCTTTGGAAAGCTCTGTAATGCAGGTATATGCACACAGAGGAACACTCTGTGTGTGGGCTCTTGGAGCCTCTCTAAGATGCCCATAGAGTATGAGAGATGAGGACCAAATGCACATCTGTATGGAGTGGGCACAGGGACAACTCTATATGCCTGAGAGGCCAGGTATCCAGTACACGTAGCTCTGGAGGGTTGGAATTACTTTCGTTCCAGTCCTGTCCATTGGCTGTGGCTTGGCATCTGTAGTTAAAGCTGATGTTTGCATTATATCTCAAGTATATTTCTCTTTTAAAATAACTTATTTCCTTATTATTTTGTAAATATTTCTAAGTGAAAATGAAGAAGGGGAGGGGAATCCTAAAATATGAAGGGAAGAATTAGTCTGCATACAGAAGAGAGTGTGTTATAAAAACTTATAAAAGAGAGATGAATGAGGAGGCACCCATCATTCCCTGGGTGAATGTGGTATAAAAGTCACTGGGTGAATGGCTCACCAGGGACTTTGTGCCTTTTCTGTTTATCCAGGACCAGTAAAAACTAGGGGATGAATTACACTGTGCAATCTGGGGAATGCAGCAATTCAAAACCACGCACTAAAGCTACTAAGCCATCCCTTCTGGCACACTGTAGAGTTTGGTGTTGCAAATATAGCAGATAATTGAAATTTAGATCTTAGATATGGGCATTGTTGGCAACCCTCCTCCAGCTTCGCTGCCTAGAGTCTTACACGGGAATTTAATGGTTCAGAGTAATACAATTGCTGTCAAAATTAATTAAGCATTTTAATTTTTTCTTTTTTGCTCATGTTTTTAAAACTCTTCTTTGATAAGAAAATTATTAATAATAAAAACAAAAGAAGCACTCTCTCTGGGCTGGTGTCCTGAGCAGACCTTGGGGCCAGGCTCCACAGCCAGTCCCACAACACCCAGAGGAAGCTGCTGCACTCCCAGGTGCTCTAACAAGCC
>NW_022196896.1:88344634-88345908 GCF_008632895.1 Mastomys coucha
AAGAATTTTAAAAGCAGTAAGGGAAAAAGGTCAAGTAACATATAAAGGCAGGCCTATCAGAATTATACACCAGACTTCTCACCAGAGACTACGAAAGCTAGAAGATCCTGGGAAGATGTGATACAGACCCTAAGAGAACACAAATGCCAGCCCAGGCTACTATACCCAGCAAAACTCTCAATTACCATAAATGGAGAAAACAAGATGTTCCATGACAAAACAAAATTTATACAATATCTTTCCACAAATCCAGCCCTACAAAGGATAGTAGATAGAAAACATCAACATAAGGGGCAAAACTACACCCTAGAAGAAGCAAGAACGTAATCTTTCAACAAATCCACACAAACCTAATTCCACCTCTTACAACAAAAACAACAGGAAGTGACAATTACTTTTTCTTAATATCTCAATATGAAAATTAATATTACCAACATATCCTAATTGATTGAAATCCAATAATGTGAGGAATTAGAAATTTGTTAATTGTCATCCAGTGCTCTCTCTAATTTGGTAATTGGAGAAATAGATCCAACATTGTATAATATATATACACTTTCAACTTGTTTGTAACAGTGTCTTCCTGTGTACAACATAAGGGTCTTAAAATCTTGCTTCTCCTATCTCAGCCTCTCTATTAGTAGTATTGTTTATTTCATTCTTTTGCACTATACTATGGTTTTCAGAACAGCTTATATATTTCAAAAGAATTTATATACCAAAAGAACCATAGACAATCAGATTGGGAGGGGGCTTGTAGGAAAGAGAACAACAAAGAGTGAGACTGAATGCTTTGCTTGACATTTGTAGCTCTTGTATCAAGTTTGAAGAAGAGGACTTTATAAGTTACTCTTTCCCTGAGATAAATGCTTTTCCAAATTATCACAGCCAATCAACCAGATTCTTACCTGCACCTAATGTCTGTGCCACCCTCCAAGCAGAACCATTCTTCATTGAAACAGTTGGTGAATGACTTTATGGATAGAGCATCTTAATATACACAGCATTTCTTAAGTGAATGGAACCTGTTCTCTGTGGGCTGAAAATAAAGTCACTCACTCAAGTCAAATAGTTTTGACCATAGCAGGAAGTCTGTATCCAAAAATCGTGCCTACAATTCATTCCTCAGCACAGCAGAACTGTCAATTCTCAGCTTAGCTACAATGGAGGTAAAATCCTTTGGTGATGTGAGGGTCACTGAAGTACATACAGCCTTATTACAATGAAATCCAATGTCTAAAAATTGTTCTTATTTTGGACTTGTACCACAGTAA